>NC_143260.1:84444090-84747120 GCF_984573655.1 Nuphar pumila | reverse complement strand
GATGAGTTGTTGAAGGTTGGGTTTGTTCAACCGTTCAAAGCCCTGTATGGTGCCCCGGTGCTGTTTCAACGCAAGGATGGAAGTCTTCGCATGTGCATGGATTATAGAATGTTAAATAAGTTAACAGTAAAAAATAAGTATCCCTTGCCTCGTATTGAGGACTTGTTTGATCGATTGAAAACATCAACCGTCTTTACCAAGTTGGATTTGTGATCTGGGTATTACTAGGTTCACATTGCAAAAGGAGATGAGACTAAGACTGCTTGCATCACGCAATATGGCTTGTATGAGTTTTGGGTAATGTTGTTTGGGCTAACCAATGCTTCGACAACGTTCTGCAATCTAATGAAAAATGTATTTTGCCCCAACATAGATGACTTCATGATGGTGTATTTAGATGACATTGTCATTTATAGCAAGTAATTGGAAGAGCATGTCCAACATCTGAGGTTGGTGTTTTAAAAGTTGAGGGAGCATCAATTATTCATGAAGCCAAAAAAGTATATATTTGGATAGGCGAAAGTGCCATTTTTGGGGCACTTTGTGAGTGGTGGCTACGTGGAGATGGACTCATGCAAGGTTCAGGCTGTTGCGGAGTGGCTTGCACTTGCCAAAGTCACGGACCCACAGTCCTTTTTGGGCTTGGCGAACTATTATAGGTGGTTTGTGAGCTGGTATTCAAGGATTGTTGCTCCCCTCAGAGACCTGTTAATAAAGGACACACATGGAAGTGGTCGAAACAATGTGAGAAGGCCTTCCAATCCCTTAAGAAAGCACTAATGGAGGAGCTAATGCTTAATTTGCCAGATTTTTTAGGAGCCTTTGAGGTTGAAACAAATGCGTCAGATGTGGCATTGGGTGTGGTGTTGATGCAGGAAGCACACCCAGTGGCTTAAACGATGCTGAGCGGTGCTACACAGTCCATAAGAAAAAGATGACCACGGGAGTGTATTGCTTGGGGCTATGGTAACACTACTTGCTGGGTAAACCCTTTGTGGTGCAGGTAGATAATGTGGCAAATAGTTACTTTGCTACACAAAAAAGGATCACACTAAAGTAGGCTCGATGACAGGATTTTTTGGCCGAGTTTGATTTTAATATAGTGCACATGACAGGCAAGGCAAACGCTGATGCACTAAGTTGTGTGGCGTACTTGAACGCAGTCGTGCATGTTGCAGGAGATTTGCTATAACACATAAGGGAGACGACTATCAGTGACCCGACGACTAGTTAGTTAATGCAGCTTGTGCAGGAGGCCACTTGTCACCGATTTTAGGTCTAAGAAGGGGTATTGTATGCCAAGTGGATATGGTATACGTGTCTTATTCGAGTGGCCTACGAAAGAAGTTGTTGTGAGAGATGCACAACACCCAATGGGTTAGACATCCAAGCCAAGATCAGACATTGGCTTTAGTGTCATGCAACTACTACCTGACGAATATAGGGGAAGATGTGGCACACTATGTGAAGACATGATTAGTGTGTCAGGAGGACAAAATGGAGCAGAGAAAGCCGGGAGGCTTGTTGGATCCTCTCATTGTTCCTAAACGTCCATTGCAGAGTTTCTCCATGGACTTCATAACGGGCCTGCCTAAGGTATATTGCATGGCCTGTATTTTGGTGGTGGTAGACTGGTTTTCCAAGTACGATACCTTTATCCATGTGCCCCAAAGTTGCCTAGTCGAAGAAGCAATGTTGTAAAACTTGAGACTTTTTCTTGATAATTAAAATGAATAAATGATAAATTATTGGTGCAATTATGACTATTATGGTGAATTCTTGATTTTCTTGATTTTTTTGGTTTTCTTAATTTCAATTAATTTCTGTTCTTAGACTAAATGAGTTTGGGTAGTTTTAGATCTTAGACTTCGGTTCTGGATCTAAAATCGGCATTTGGATCCAATATGGACCTGAGGTGTTATTTGTATTGAATCCAATTTTTAACATTAATTGGATCCAATGGTTATGGAATGGACCCTCATAGGGGACGTCTTATGTGGGCCCCCATTTAGATCCTGGAGTCTATATGAATTAAAATAATATCTAGTTTTAATTTAGACAAATAAATAAATAAATAAAAGTGATAATTAAGATTTTTAATTAAATCACTAATTAAGAGTTTAAAGAGGGTGGGACGTCCCACACCTCTTGAAGAGTTAATATTAATTAGAATTGTTAAGGGTTAGTTGTTGTTTAGTCAAACCTAATAATCTTAATTAAATAAAATTTGAGAAAAATCAAATAACTAAAGAGGTAGGAGTTTAGAAGGTGGTTTTAATTCTAGAAATGACTCATCTCCCCCTCCATACAATTTTGGAGAGGAGAGTCTTACATCAAATAGGTTAGGGATTTGTGAAGAGGGCTATTTATACCCCCTCTCATACACCCCTCTCATTTTTTTTTTTAAATTTTCTATCTCTCTCTCTCTCCTCTTTTCTCTTTTTGTTCTTTTTTTTTCTCTTCTCCTAAAAACGTCTAGGAGGTCTGGAGTAGTGTGTGCAACTATTAAACTTGCACAAACTTCAGTCGTTGTGGTGGTGTAGAGATTAAATTACCTGATTTCTTCTTGTCTTAAGGATCTATCAAATTTTCAGGTAAGATTTACATAACAGATGCTTTTCACGTACATTAACCATGCATATACGAATCATATTTATTTTTAAAAGTATATCTACATGTCTGGACTTGTTATACACATTTTTGTTTATGAAAAAAATTGTTATTTGGATTCGCAAAAGATGAATCATGAGTTTTTTCATAAAAATAATTTTGAAAAGCATGCTTAAATAGGGTTTCTTTGTTGGTTCATGTTAGATTCAGTCATAACTTGATTATTGTTGGTGATATTCATAAGTTAACCCATATTATATCAGATTAAGTCTAAAATATTTAGATTTCAAAGGTTTTATGCTCTCAAGAAGAATTTTAACAAAAACGTTTTTTGAGAAACCTAAGTTTTTGATGACTGATAAATCATCCCTAACCAGTTTCGAAAATAAATTGATAACTTATTGAATATCAGTGTGAAAAATCCAAATAAAAATACTGGATTAATCTACACATCTTGGTCTTGATTTTAAAATCTTGTTTTACCTGATTTGGATTCGTATTAAGAGAGAAACATCAATTCTAATAGAGCTTTAGTTTCTGGCTCTAGATACAGGACTATTTTGACCTAACTCTGATGAAAGGTATAAACGCCCAAGCAAAACTACTATGAATGTTTTATAAACATTTTAGGTGAAGTCTAACATATAATAAGATACCGTGTAAAAAGTGTTTTGTCATAAACTTTTTATATAAATTCCAAGAAAAATATTAATCTGATAAAAATCTTGCAGTTTACAGATTTTGGATTGAAACTCTATCGAAACAGGGTTTTGTAAATAATTTTTAATTAATTTTGTACTCATTATTTTTTAGTTTAGTTTATTGGGTTGTATTCTTGACATGTACATACAAGCATAGTACAAATATGGTGATTTTATATGCAAACTGTTATTTCTGACAGATTTTGTAAAAATGGGTCATCAAGGATCTAAATTTTCCTTATGATTTGTGCTAGTAATTAATTTGTAACGTGTTTGAATCTTGTGGTTTTAATGTTTTTCTGATATATACTACATATAATCAGTGTTAATAGACCTCATTGAATTATAAACAAAGGACTACACACTTAGAAAGATCTAAGTTTGAATCCATGCTAGTTGTAATTAAAAGATATTACCAAATCTTGATTGTTTTGTAAATTAAGTATTTTTGGTTCTTTCCAAAAGAGAGTATTTCTATTTATATGATTATGTTCAGCATGTTTAGCTTGTTTAATATCTGAATTCATGCTTGACTTAATGAAGGTGTAATATGGATGGTGGTCTACCTTAAAGAGGGTAGGTGATATAAAACTCTCTTGGCCTTTTCGTTCTTATTATGCTTCGAGAGGCAATGCTTCGACGGTCCCCAAGCTCAAAGAATTTAGGGAGACTAGGATTGTCTCTTATATCCTAGGTGGGTATGTCCCTAGAACTTTTGCAGATGTGAGTGATCATGATCATCATTATAGCATGAAACTATGCCCTCAAGTAGATTCTCTCTAAGCACGCCGCTACTTCTCACAATCTGACTCCACTCCTGCAGGAGATGATTCAGTCAACTACTAAAAAAATTAAAATATATAGCATAATAAATACCCAAGTAGTTTAGTCTATTTTGTCCTGCTCCTACACATACCCGATAAGCTTTTGGTAATCAAGTGAAACATAAAATATTTACTCACTTTATTTTTCTGTACTTTTATTCATGTTCATATGATTATGTGGATTCATGCATATTATTAAATATCTTGATTTCATTTAGAATGTAGTTATGTATGCTTGAAATTGTTATATTATACTTGTACATATTTTTAGAATCATGAATGCATGAACTTCCTGTAAAATTGTTTATCTGACTATTAGATGTTGAATGCAATTCTTGGGTGATTGATGTTTATTATACTTTATGTATTGTATCTTACATTAGTTGTGTGAAACTTATTGAGACTTTTCA
Organism: Nuphar pumila; assembly: GCF_984573655.1. NCBI lineage: Eukaryota > Viridiplantae > Streptophyta > Magnoliopsida > Nymphaeales > Nymphaeaceae > Nuphar > Nuphar pumila. The sequence goes on along the minus strand of NC_143260.1, from coordinate 84,742,575 downwards.
AAGTCTCATACTTTCAAAATAAAATATTTTTCAGGTAATATGTGGAGCGAGAGAAGGATGTTGGAGGAGGCTGTGCGGGCTGATGTTTTTCGAGATCCCAAGGGCTACTTGTCCTTTTAATTCGATATTCATTGACTATTTAATTGTTTATTTTTGAACAATGGCTTGAATTGTTTAATATTTAATGAGACTATTTCATATTTCAATTAATTTCTCTTATGGGTGATTGAATGACAATGTTTTTAAAATATAATGTGTATGGGAGATTTAACAAAAAATTTAGTTTATTAAATTGATTTTAAAATCAATATTTTTTGCTGTGTTTGTTCACATAAATAACTTAAGATTTTGTCATTTGGACACTTTATTCTCAAACTTTGTTTTAAAGAGCTATTAAATGTCGGTGCATATGTAGGTTGACTCCTTAGAGATTATTTCGGTTAAGGCCATGCCAATGATGGAATACTTAAATTAATAAATTTTTTTATATAATGGTTCAATCAGATTCATTAACGGTGGTTGCGTAATGAATCTAGTACTAGGAGGCTAAGACATACTCGCGCTTGTGCTCAGGTGAGGCCGTCTAATACTTGGTACAGTTGGAACGTGTCCATTGGTGAGACCGTTGCATTATTACATATTAAAAAAAATAAAAAATCAACAATGTAATAACTTTGAAAAAAAAATTTCTTGTATTTTTGGGTTGAAATCTATCGGGCTGTTAAAGTTGGCATTAGAGCTTGGGATCAAAAATCATTGGTACATAACCGTCTAGCAATTCAGTATCTCGCTGTAAGTATGTTTCATTAAGACTGGGTGTTTGCATAGAGAAATATTTAAAATTATGGATATTATGAGAATAATATAAAATGAACAATGTTTAAATTTAATATTTTGCAATGTAGCTAAGTTATAGTTAATTTATAGCAGATGGCTTGTCGTGGGAATACTTCCGGTGAAAATGTTTCCAATGAGACCAACTCCAACGATGAGTGACAGACACAGAGGGGTTTTGTCATGGACATCCTTCAGAACATTGGTCAGGCCATTCAGACACTGGCACAGAACCAAAACTGTCGAGTTCCTCTTGTGCAGGTAGTACATCAAAATCCGAACCCAGGGCCAATGACCTACAAGAAGTTCTTTAACTTGGAACCACCTATGTTTGTGGGGAAAGCTGATCATGAAGCTGCGGAGAATTGGCTCGAGGAAATCGAGCAAACTTTCTAAGTTCTGCCTATCCCCGACGATAGACAGATAAATTTTGGTACCTACCGCTTGAAGGGCAATGCCAAAAAGTTGTGAGATACTACAAGCACTGTGTGTTTTGTAGGAGTCGCCAATATTCCATGGGAGATTTTTTGAGGAGCATTCTTGGAGACCTACTTCCCCCACCACACCAGGATCAGGAAGTAGCAAAAGTTTTTAGAACTCGAGCAGGAAAGTATGAGTTTGGTAGACTACACTACCAAATTTAGGAGTTTGGAGAGATACTACCCCATGCTATTTACTGATGATGAGTCTAGAGTGACTAAGTTCGTTAGAGGTTTGAAGGACAGACTTAGGTATCGGCTCATGACCAACATGACCGTGACCTTCACTGATGCGCTTGTCAGCAGAGTGAGAGAAAGGAAAGCAGGAACCGTCCAAGCAACAACAACCTAATAAGACCAATGATCATCCCAGACAATATCATGTAGGTTGAAAAAAGTTTATTCCTCCTGCCAAGAGGCAAAAGCAACAGGTAGGAGGTGGTCATTAGCAACCGCCGCAACAGAGATTCAGGCAAAGGTGTCAGAAGTGCAGTAGAGTGCATAGTGAACCGACGTGCCCTAATGAGACCACCGTCTTCTACGACTATGGCAGGAGAGGTCACTTTGCTCGAGACTGCTACAGGAAGTAGGGTGGTGAGGGACGACAACAGTCTGGGAGGACTTAGCCCTAGCGACAGCTGCAACAGCAGCAGGTTCACCAGCAAAACTGGTTGCCAGGACGTGTGTACGCAACCACAACCGATCAGTTGTAGCCGAATGATCTGGTCTAATGTACGATTTGTGTGTCCAGACAAGCCACTTTAGTTCTTTTCAACAGTGGGTCTACTCATTCTTTTATCTCAGTATATTGTGCTAACCAGTTGAGATTGCCTATAGAACCACTTATTTTTTCTCTCGATGTTTGTATCCCAATTGAGAATACTTCTTTGTGTGTTTCTCATATTCAGGATGTTAGTATAGAGTTGTAGGGGCAAGTCTTACCTGCCAACCTAATCCTACTCGATATGAAGGATTATGATGTCATATTGGGAATTGACTGATTATTCAAGCATTATGTCAGTATTTTGTGTTGAGATGAAAAAGTTATGATTTTGAGACTCGATGTCCTAGAGATTGTGTTCAGGATATCCTGACCTACCTTGTGTAGTCGTATCATCTTTGTAGTGAAGGCTCATAGATGTTTGGACATAGGACACACCACATTTTTGGTCAGTGTGGTTGAGACAGAGTCTGACGTTTCATTGATAGAAGACTTTGAGATAGTCAAGGAGTTTCCAAACACTTTTTTCTGAAGACCTACCGAGACTTTCGCCAATTAGAGAGGTGGAGTTTGATATTGATTTGTTGCTCGAGACAATGCCAATTTTCAAAGCACCTTTTTGTATGGTGCCAGTTAAGCTCAAAGAACAGAAGAAACAGTTGCAGGAGTTGGTGGATCACAAATTTGTTAGGCCAAGTGTTTTGCCTTGGGGAGCACAAAATTTTATTCGTTAAGAAGAAAGATGGTTTGACGATGTTGTGCATAGACTACCGCTTGCTCAACCAAGCTACCATTAAGAATAAGTATCCATTGCCTAGAATCGAGGATTTGTTCGACCAGTTGCGCAGAGTGAAGATATTTTCGAAGATCGATATCTGTTTTGGTTACCATCAACTTCAAGTGAAGGATGATGATATATAGAAGACCACTTTTCAGATGAGATATGGATACTACAAGTTTGTGGTGATGCCATTCGGGCTTACGAATGCCCCAGCCACATTCATGGATCTGATGAATCGAGTGTTTCATCCCTACCTTAATTCCTTCGTTATTGTCTTTATAGATGATATTTTGGTATATTATGAGAGCAGGAAAAAATATCGAGATCACTTGAGGATTATACTCAGTACACTCAAAGAGTACCAACTGCATACCAAGTTCTTTAAGTGTGAGTTTTGGCTCGAGGAGGTTATGTTCATGAGTCATGTGATCTCGAAGGATGGTGTTGCCGTAGACCCTGCTAAGGTAATTGAGTCTTTCTAACCATTGTCTCAATGTAATGTATTTGTAAATTTTATGTTTCGCTGAATAACTTTGGATGATTTTGAAGGTAAATACAGTCTTATATTGGGAGCAACCAAAGAACGTCTGTGACATACATAGTTTTCTTGGATTAGTGAGCTATTATAGACGTTTTATCTAAGACTTCTCACAGATAACTATGCTGATGGCAAAGCTTCTAAGGAAGGGGACTAAGTTTGAGTGAGACGCCAAGTGTGATGAGAGATTTTAGACTCTGAAGAGGAAGCTCATGTCAGCCCCAGTTTTGGCTCTACCATCTGGCAGTGGAGGTTTTGTGGTCTACACCGATGCCTTAGGTATTGGCTTATGATGTGTTCTTATGTAGTATGAGAAGGTTATTGCGTACGCGTCTCGTCAGCTAAAGATTCATGAGAGGAATTACCCCATCCACAATCTACAATTGTCTGCAGTTATCTTCGCATTGAAGATATGATGTCACTATTTATACAGAGAGAAGTTTGAGGTATTCTCAGATCATAAGAGTTTAAAATACTTGTTCTCACAGAAGCAACTCAATATGAGGCAACAAAGATGGCTGGAGTTCATCAAGGACTACGATTTTGCTATCTCTTACCGTCCAGGGAAGGACAACGTGGTAACTGATGCATTTAGTAGGAAGGTAAAAGACATTTCGACCAGTTTGTTGGGAGCATGGTGGAAATTGTTGGAAGATTTTATGGCTTGGCAGCCCTTTGCAGTTGATGTAGGGGTTATTTAGTTATCCAGTGTGACCATTCAGTCTGATCTTATTGCTTGGATCGTTGAAGCCCAAAAGGAAGACCCTCAGTGTGAGAGATTGCAGGCTCTTGCTCGGTTGGAGCATTCATCTTTTAAGCAGAAAGAAGATGGGAGTATATGTATAAAAGTGCGTATTTAGGTTTCCAACGATCCCAAATTAAAGAAAAAGTTGTTGGAAGAGGCTCATAGAGCCAAGTATACCATACATCCGGGTAGTACTAAGATGTTTAAGGACTTACGAAGGAGGTATTGGTGAAATGGAATGAAGCAGGAGATTACGAGGTAGGTAGTTTTAGTATATTTTGAATAACTTTATAATATATTTTATGAATTTATATAACCTTATTATTATTTCTTTTCGCAAGGTTTGTCTCGAGATGTTTGACTTGCCAATAGGTCAAGATCAAACATCAAAGACTCGGTGGTACGATGCAGTTGTTGGAGATCCTACAGTAGAAATGGAAGGAGATCATGATGCATTTTGTTGTAGGTTTACCCAAGACTCGACGTCAACACTGCGATTTGGGTGATTGTCGATAGACTCACCAAATTGACACACTTTTTACCGACCTAGATCAGTCAGACATTAGACAACCTAGGAGAGTTGTATGTTTGAGAGATAGTTCATTTAGATGGTATTCTATTATTGATTATATCTGATCGAGACCCTTGTTTCACTTCTCGTTTTTGGGGGCAGTTGTAGAAAGCTTTGGGTACGAAGCTGAAGTTTAGTATAACTTTCCATCTCCAGACAGATGGACAGTCGAAGCACACGATTTAAACCCTTGAAGACATGTTACAAGCTTGCGTTCTCGATTGGAAGGGTGATTGGAACACACATCTAGTACAAGTCGAGTTTGCATATAACAATAGTTATCACGTAAATATTGGGATGGCTCCATACGAGGCTCTTTATGGGCAACCTTGTCGATCTCCAGACTACTAGGATGAGGTTGGTGAGCGTGCAGTGGAGTCACCTATCATTTTACAGCATTATACCGAGCAGGTTCAGAGGATTCACGACAGATTTCGTACGGCCCCAGAGTCGACAAAAGAGTTACGCAAACAGACGATGCAAGGAGCTCACTTTTGCAGTGAGAGATTTCATGTTTGTCAGATTGTCTCCTACCAAAAGTGTGTTTCGGTTCGGGAAAAAAGGGACATTGAGTTCCAGATACGTCAGACCATTTAAGATTCTAGAGCGGATAGGTGGGGCTGCATATCATGTAGCGTTACCTCGTCAGTACTCACAGATATATGATGTCTTTCATGTGTCTATGTTTCGGATCCCTCTCACGTGATCCAATACGAGGATGTGAGCATCAGAGAAGATTTGACCGTTGAAGAGAGTCCCATAACGATCGTTGATCAGAAAGAGCAGGTATTGAGGATAAAGACAATTCCCTTGGTAAAAGTACGGTGGCGGCATCATGGTATCAAAGAGTGCATTTAGGAGCCTCAAGCTAGTATGCGGGAGAAATATCCCCATTTTTTTAAAGTCTCGCTTATATTGAATTTCAGGGACAACATTCTTTTTAAGGGGGGTAGGATGTAAAACCTGAGATTTTTTTCTTGATAATTAAAATGAGTAAATGATGAATTATTGGTGCATTTATGACTATTATGGTGAATTCTTAATTTTCTTGATTTTTTTGGTTTTCTTAATTTTGATTAATTATGAACTTTTGTCTCAAGTTATAAGGAATATTTTAAGAATAATTGAAAAAGTTAAAATACGAAGACTAAACGAGTTTGGGTGGTTTTAGATCTTAGACTTCGGTTTTGGATCTAAAATTGGCATTTGGATCCAATATGAATCTGAGGTGTTATTTGGATTGGATCTAAATTTTAACATTAATTGGATTCAATGGTTATGGAATGTACCCTTGTAGGGGACATCCTATGTGGACTCCCATTAGGATCCTAGAGTCCAAATGAATTAAAATAATATCTAGTTTTAATTTAGACAGATAAATAAATAAATAAATAAATAAATAAATAAATAAATAAATGAATAAATAAATAATTAATATTTTTAATTAAAAAATTTAATTAAATCACTAATTAAGAGTTTAAAGAGGGTGGGATGTCTCACACCTCTTGAAGAGTTAATATTAGTTAGAATTGTTAAGGGTTAGTTGTTGAATAGTCAAACCTAATAATCCTAATTAAATAAAATTTGAGAAAAATCAAATAACTAGAGAGGTAGGAGTCTAGAAGGTAGTTTTATTTCTAGAAAGGACTCCTCTCCCCCTCCACATGATTTTAAAGAGGAGAGTCCTACATCAAATATGTTAGGGATTTAAGGAGAGGGCTATTTATACCCCTCTCACACGCCCCTCTCATTTTTTCAGAAATTCTCTCTCACTCTCTCGCTCTTTTTTTCCTTTTTGTTCCTCTTTCTCTTCTTCTCCAAAAAATGTATGCAACCATTAAACCAACACAAACTTCAGTGGTTGTGGTGGTGTAGAGATTAGATTACCCGATTTCTTCTTTGTCTTAAAGATCTATCTATTTTTCAGGTAAGATTTACGTAGTAAATGCTTTTTACATACATTAAGCATGCATATATGAATCATATTTATTTTTAGAAGTATATATACATGTCTGGACTTATTATGCATGTTTTCCTTTATGAAAAAAACATTATTTGGATTCAGAAAAAATGAATCATGAGTTTTTCATAAAAATGATTTTAAAAAGCACGCCTAAATAGGGTTTTTTTTGTTTCTTTGTATTAGATTCAGTCATAACTTGATTATTGTTGGTGATATTCATAAATTAACCCATATTATATCTGATTAAATCTAAAATATTGAGATTTCAAAGGTTTTATGGTCTCAAGAAGGTTTAAAAAAATGTTTTATGAGAAACCTAAGTTTTTGATGACTGATAAATCATCCACGACCAGTTTCGGAAATAAATCGATATCTTATCGAATAACAGTCTCAAAAACCCAAATAAAAATACTGGGTTAATCTACGCATCTTGTCCTTGATTTTAGAATATTTTTTCACCTGATTTGGATTTGTATTCAAGGAGAAACTTTCATTCTAACAGAGCTCCAATTTTCAGCTCTAGATATAGGACTATTTCAACCTAACTCTGATGAAAGGTATAAACGTCCAAGCAAAACTACTCCGAATATTTTATAAACATTTTGGGTGAAGTCTAACACATAATAAGAGACTGTGTAAAAAGTGTTTTATCAAAACCATTTTATATAAATTCTAAGAAAAACATTAATTTGATAAAAATCTTGCTGTTTACAGATTCTAGATTAAAACTCTATCAGAACAGGGTTTCGTAAATGATTTTTAATTATCTATGTACTCATTATTTTTTAGATTGGTTTATCGGGTTATATTCTTGACAGGTACAAACAGACACAATACACATATGATGATTTTATATGAGATCTGTTATTTTTAACATATTTTCTAAAAATGGGTCATCAGGGATCTGAATTTTCCTTATGACTTGTGCTAGTGATTAATTTGTAACGTGTTTGGATCTTGTGGTTTTAATATTTTTTTGATATATACTACATATTATCAATGTTAATAGACCCCATTGAATCATAAACAAAGGAGTAAACACTTAGAAGGATCTGAGTTTGAATCCATGCTAGTTGTAATTGAAAGATATTACTAAATTTTGATTGTCTTATAAAGTAACTGTTCTTTGTTCTTTCCAAAAGAGAGTATTTCTATTTATATGATTATGTTCAACATGTTTAACTTATTTAATATCTGAATTCATGATTTACTTAATGAAGATGTAATGTTTTGTGTTTGAGAGAATCAGAACCTCAATTTCTCATAAATCGATTTTGGGTTTTGAGCTCTTTCTTGGATTTCAATTATTTTAAATGCATGTATTGTTGAAATATGATTTTTTCAAGTTATGTACAACATGAACTGAATTAAGTTATGTGTATTTACATTGATTAAGCATGGCTATAACTGAACATAATTAAAAATATATGAGCCTTTCTGATTTGGGCTTATGGGAGCCTGGATAGGGGAAATCAACTTTATGTATTTTTGGCACTCTATTATCCTAGATATTTTAATCAGGTTTGATATGATTTGAGTTACTGTAAAATCAAGACATTAATTGTAGTTATGTCGATTTGCTCAGTAAGGGGTTATGAGAGCTCTTATCAGGAAAGTCGGGTTTGTGGCTTTAATCATGTTTTGATATTTTCTTTAAACTTTTCAAAAATATAGTTTTGAATTACATCAGAGCTGATATAAATTTTTATGACACAGATAAAGGTGAGTTAGATTGCAATTGGTAAGTATGGTTGTGGTGTAAAGATGCCCTATTTATGAGAAAAAGGCTCCTACACAAATGATATTTGAGATTTCCGAGTAAATTTATTTATGACAGCGTAAATGTGTTTATTTTCATAATAAACTGAGCATGAGCATGATTGTATTTGCAAAGCATGTGAAAAGATGAATATAGACATGTTGGTTGCTTTGTGTATTAGGCACATGTTTTAGTTATGCAGTTTCGGACTACTCTAGCCACATGACCTAAATAATTTGACAATGATTTAGAACTATAGTCCTCAGATTGATTCATATTTATGATAATGATGCATGTTTATTTATAAATATTGAAATTATGTGATACTATATGAATAATTTATTGAATAACATGTTGACATGATTCATTGCTTATGATAATGCATGTTATGCTTTGAGATGCAGTATTTGTGAAATGCATGAAGGATGATATAAATCTCACAGGGTTCCATGGGCACTTGGGTGATCGATAAAATAATAATTTATGTTTCTAAAGAGGGAACAATGAGATGTCAATGTACTAGCCTAAATGGTAGATGCATTTACCTATGGCCTAATTAATAAAGATAACCCTGAACTATATTTTTGGGTATGCCTTTACCGAGATATGCTGCACCGGAATAGATGGTGGTCTACCTTAGAGAGGGTAGGCGGTATGAAATTCTCTGAGTTTTTTTCTTTCTTATTTTGCTGTAAGGGGCAATGCCTCGGCGGTCCCCCAGCTCAAAGAGTTTAGGGGGACCAAGACTGTCTCTTATATCCTAGGTGGGCATGTCCCTAAGACTTATGCAGAAGTGAGCGATCATGATCATCGTTGTGGCACGAAGCTTACGCTCTCGGGTAGATTCTCTCTGAGCACGCTGCTACTTCTTATGACCTGACTCCGCTCTTGGAGAAGACGACTGAGTTATTACTTGGAAAATTAAAATACATAGCATAATAAACACCCGAGTAGTTTAGTCTATTTCGTGTTGGTCCTACGCTTTTGTTAATTGAGTGGAACATAAAATACTTGCTTACTTTACTTTTTTGCACTTTTATTCATTTTCATATGATTATGTGGATTCATGCATATTATTGAATATCTTTATTTCATTTAGAATGCAGTTATGTATGCTTGAAATTGTTATATTATACTTATGTGTATTTTTAGAATCATGAATGCATGAACTTTCTGTAAAATCATTTATCTGCCTATTAGATGTTGAATGCAATTATTTGGTGATTGATGCTTATTATGCAAGCTTTATGTATTATATCTTGCATTAGCTATGTGAATTTTATTGAAACTTTTTAAAGTCTCATGCTTTCAAAATAAAATACTTTTCAGGTAATATATGATTTGTGGAACGAGAGCAAGAAGCTAGAGGGGACTGTGAGGGCTTATGTTTTTCGAGATCCCAAGGGATACTTGTCTTTTTAATTTGATATTCATTGACTATTTAGTTGTTTATTTTTGAACAATGACTTGAATGGTTTAATATTTAATGGGATTATTTCATATTTCAATTAATTTCTCTTATGGGTAATTGAATGACAATGTTTTTAAAATGTAATGTGTCATAAAGATTTAACAAAAAATTTATCTTATTAAATTGATTTCAAAATCAATATTTTTTGCTTTGTTTGCTTATATAAACAATAACTTAAGGATTTTATCATTTGAACGATTTATTCTCGAACTTTGTTACAAGGAGTTATTAAACGCCGGTGCATGCATAGGCTAACTCCTTAGTGCTTATTTTGGTTGAAACCATGCCAATGATAAAATACTTAAATTAATAATTTTTTTATGTAGTGGTTCAATCAGATTTGTTAATGGTAGTTTCGTACTAGATCTGGTAGTAGGAGGCTAAGACATGCTCGCGCTTGCGCTCAAGCGAGCCCTCTAGTACTTGGTACAGTTGGAACGTGTCCGTTGGTAAGACCGTTGCATTATTGCATATTAGAAAAGCATAAGAAAATCAACAATGTAATAACTTTGATTTTTTTTTTGTATTTTTGGGTTGAAATCAGTCAGGCTGTTACAAGTGTGTCTCTTCTTCGTGCACGTTGTGAAGTATTGGGGAGTGCCACTTGTCATAGTGAGTGACCGAGATATGCCATTCACTGGATGGTTTTAGACTTGTCTGTTCGAGATAATGGGCACGGAGTTGAACTTCTCTACTAGCACCCTCAAAGTGACGAGTAGACGAAAAGGGTAAACGCTATTTTGGAAGAATACCCGCAGCATTATGTGACTGGGAATTAAAAGAATTGGGTGGTGTTGAAGGACATACCCCAATTCTGTTATAACTTGCATAAGAGGAATGCAACAGAAGCAAGTTCCTTCAAGCTGGCCACTGACCAACAACCCCTCACTTTGCCTGAAGTGGCTCTTTTTGTGCATGGAAAGTGCCCAACGATAGTCAAGATGGCATGCGACATACAAGAGTCATTGGACAATGCATGTGACTGCTTGTTTAAGGTTGTAAAGCGGATGAAGAGACTTGCTAGCTGACAACATCGCCCCTTGGAGTTTCAAGTTGGGGACATGGTGATGCTTAAACTAACGCCTCAAATTTGGACGAAGATCAGCAACAAGATGGTGCATCGTAGGTTGCTGGCAAGGTATGATGGGTCATTTATAGTGGTGAAGAAAATTGACAACATGGCCTATCGTTTAACCTTGCCCACTCGAATCAAGTCTCATCCTATTTTTCATGCAAGTTTTCTTAAACCTCACTATGAAGACATGGATGACCTGGGAAGGTCCAAGTCTGAACGTGCCCTTCCAAGCGTGAGAGCTCAGTTTGAGCGTGAGGTTGAATGCATATTGGCTCACAGGATGAAGGGGCACAACAAGAGCAGTTACTACCATGAGTTCTTGGTAAAGTGTGATGGTACTTTGATTGTTTGGAAATTTTAGAAAGATATTTTCAATAAAGGATAGCAAAAATCGTCCATCAAAAATATAAAAACCGACTTTCACTGTTGTAGTGAGTCGGGTCGATCCACAGGGAATGAGAACATTTCAATTTCCTTAATACACTCACACTTTATTAATATGCAAACACAATGTTACAGAAAATTACACTGTATACAAGCATTCATATTACAAAATAAAAATATAAGAAAAAATTAAAAATTCTAGTTGATCAGCAGGAGCACTTGACAATTTCAAATCAGATTTGCCTTCTATTTAAGAGATTTGCCTTCATGTCTAATATGCTGATCTTGACATGAAGATTGTGCATACCCTGCAGCCACTCAAGAAACAAATGTTAGTATCTTAACTAAATACGAATCAAAACTAAGAACAAAAACATATTGTAAATAAAGAAATGGAACTTGACATACCAACGACTACACTATGTTTCTCAACTCCTAATATTTAAACATGCTATCTAACTAAATGGATGCTGCTCTAATTTATATCAGACCTACTCTAATCACATGCATAAACAAAACTCAAAGAAAATAAAATAATTAAAGAAAATCGTTAAATGCAAATTAATACCTAAATCTAATTTGAATTAATTCTAGATGCTATTAAGTGAAAGTAGAACGTATAGGGTCAGACCTCCTAGATGATAACACGTCTCTAATGGGGTCCACTCATGCTAAGGGTCAATCAAGGATGAATGACACATGGCTGATGTGGGTCCTCAAAGATTACATATTGACTACCATTAAAATTAGGAAAATAAAGACAAAACCAAAAGAAAGAATAAAATCAAATCTTGCTAACTAATCCTAATTAAGTCTACCAATAAGAAAGAAATCTTAAAGTTAATAACACATTATCTAATTAAGCTAATGTGGGGCCTGCCAAGTGACACCTAAGAGAGAGGATTTGGAAGAGATTGGAGATAGGAGAGAGAGAGGAATTGGCATGTGGAAAAAAGAAGAGAGAGGAGAGAGAGAGGGAAGGTCAACACCCTATATGGGTCCACACGTTTTACTAATCTATATCTACCTTAATTAAGTTGAAAAGAGTTACAAAAAGAACTTACTCTAAATAATATCTTAGCTAAAAGTTAGGGAAAGCAATAGCTAAATAAATCTATTTTTTGAAATAAACAACTAAGACACCCTATAAATTAGGCAACACCTTGACCCACAATTTTCAACTTTCTGAATTAGGGTTAAGGTGAATCTAATTTAACTAAGGTAATTCTAAATTAATTACCTACCTAAAAGTTAATGCTGAAAATCTTCATTACATAAAAGTAAAGCTATTTTCAAGGTAAGCAAAAATTGAAATCCTTTGAAGAAGGCGGCTAACTCACACCTACGATTTAGGAAACTCTTTTTTTTTTCAAACTATTGATTATTGACTAAGACAAAACCCTAACTAACACCCTTCAAGGAAGTCGACCTTCTTGAAGGATAGCTACTAAAAACGAGTTTTGAAATTTAAACCTATTAGATAATTTCCACAAATAAATGACTAATAATACTTTACCTATATGCCCATGGTCAAATAGTCAATGCCTAAAAACTCTTTAACACACGTGGCCAAGACTGAATATAGATTGAACAGGTTGGAATTCATGGCTAAGACGCCAAAATTTAGAAATTGATTTTATTGATTTTGAGAAAAATCGTGCAACCTTCAATCAAAAGCAATCTTGTGCAGCCACTTGATGTAAATTAGAATTCAAACATTGAAATATCTTTCATGGCATATTCTAATCAGATCTGTAATGTATTTGAAGAAACTTGACAAAAAAAAAATTAATAAAATCAAACATTCACACGATTTTCTTGTTTTTTTTTTCAATCCCAAACTACGAAAGAGATGCAAGAAGGCTTACCGTTCGGAAGCCCGACGAGTGTAGGTGAAAGAAGAGCGGACCATGGCTTCCAAAACACTCCAAAGACGTCGTTCAATGGCTGCTTCTAAGTATGTAAAAATCCATCAGAGTTCGCGGTGGCTGGGTAGAGGAAAGAAGAGCAAAAATGCCCAAAAAGAATCTAGCCGTTAGATGCAAGAAGGTCGGCTAGATCTTCAAGAATGCTTAATTTCTCAAGCACGAATCACGCCGTTCTGTTACTAAATCCCTGCAAAAACACAACAACAACCATGAAGAAAGATGAAACAAAGAAGTATAGAAAAATATAAAAAAATATGAAGGGACAAAGAAGGATGAAGTGATAGTGAGAAGAGTTTAGCCGAATTTCCGACGAAGAATAAGAAATAGGGGCAAGAGACACAAAAGAAGTTTTCCTTCAGCCATGGACAAAGCTCTCTAATAGAGAACTCGTCCCTTATGAGGGAGGTTCAGAAAATAATTTCTAAAAATTCAAAACCCCTCTCCCTTTTCATAAAAATTCAATTTCACTCGCAAAATTCTTTAAAATTCAATTTAGCCTAAAAACGCCCCTTTCTTTTGAGTTATTTTGAGATTTGCAAAACATGAAGTTAGGTGGGTTGGGTTTAGGTTGGATATTTGGGTCTTGTCTGATCCAAAACCCAAAATTCCGATTCTGAGTCGAATTTGGACCCGATCCACTATCGATTTCGCTCCAAAACCTTGAAATGCCTCTAACTTCTTCATTTTAACTCCGTTTTTGCTCAAATTTGAAACGTAGCTCTTTGAACCTTACAACGACCTAATCATGGATTTAAATCTTAAAATTACACTTAGATACATGTGATTAATGACTCAAATATGCTGCATTTCATGCATCATCAAAGTGGAAGGGCTCGCCGGATTCAAAAAATAGTTGAGAGCATGATTGCTTGCTGTGGCAATTCAAAGTGAAGAAGTATCTTGCAGGTTCAATGAGGGCGTTGAACAATGTGAGCGGGGAAAGCCTGTAAGCCCCCAACTCGCAAGTGCTCAAGGAGAAGCGGCACAACGTGAGGTGGCGTTGCGGGTAACACACTTAGGTGTTGTGCGGACCAACACCTACGGAAGAGACCCTTCATCGATATCAGAACTGGACCATTGCTTGGCAAAGTGAGGCACAGTATGGGGCGACACTGTGGTGTGGACAACATGACCTTGGAGCTTGAAGGGCTGCACCTGTTGTGCATGAAGGGGTGCAACCCTTGAAGGGATGTGACTCTTGTGCATGAAGAGGCTTATGTGTGAAAGTGGCACACCCTTGTGGCATGAACAGGTGCAACCTCTTCTGCTTGAAGGTTGCACCATGTTGTGGCGACTTGTGGAAATGTATATAAGTCCCTGCATGGAAGAGTGAGATATATTGTGTTTTTCATTTCCAGTGTTGAGTCCCTTAGTTGTGAGCAAGGCTGTTAGCTTTCCTCGGGTTTGGGGAGTCTATGTTGCACGCAGGGCATACTTGAAGTGTGAAAAAGTTGCGTGTGTGATACTTACCATGATAGAACTAGGGTTGGGCATCAGGCCAAGTATCCAATGGACTCTATATGTTGAAGTTCCATTATCGGTGGACTCTTGCCATTTATCGTGTGCATGATAAGATTGTCTTGTACATGTTAATGTGTGGATTGGTTTCTAATTTTCTTCTTTCCTTGTTCTTTTTTTGTATTTTTCTTAGGGCTTGTTTGCATGTCACATAAACCTTCGTCAAATAAAACAAATATGTAGACTTTAAATCCTTTCATTTCTTGTCTCCAATGATTACAAATACCCTGTTTGTTTAGGGAGAGGAAAGAGGAAGGGATGTAATTTCTACTGTTTGCCTATGCACCACATAAAATCCTTTTTTGTGCACTAACTTGGATTCAAAATTCGATATCCAAATCCAGCTCATGAATATGTAGATCCAGTTACCTACTTGCAACTAAGGTTGGAACAGATAAGATATAACCAATACACCATTTTAATCCAATATGCTAATTTCAGGTTCAAACCTTGAAATAAGATCTAAATATGCATCAAGATTATATTCAGATTTGCTAAATGTTTTTTTTTTAGCATTTGGTTCATACCTAAACCAGGTCTATTTGCTTTTCCTGCCACAAGTTTGGATACAAACATATCAAACATCATCGCTTTTCCTACCACAAGTTTGGATAAAAACATCGTTTAGGTGGACCTTGGACTTAGATTTTTTTTAAGCTAAAGTCTAACAAATCAACAACCTGCTTGGAACTTTGAACTGAATGAAACTGCTTATAAATCATTTACAAGGAAACAATCACTTGGGTGCTGCTGAAATTCTGAATTTTTGAATTACACATACAACTTATAATTAATACTAATGAATCAAATTCACACCATAATATCAAAACCCGATATGCATTAATAAGATTAGATTGCAAACAACTAGTGGTTCTTTAAAATTCATCTGATAGCAAATAGATGAAAATTGAGACTGCATAACCACAATCTATACAAATTATAATTTCTTATCATAAATTGTTCAAACATAACCAGAAAAGTTGCCTATCAAAGCTTTATAACTCATGTTGACCTACCATGTTGCCGGCAAATGATGAAATTCATGTTAGAATTTGTTCTATAAATGATATCCAACCATTAAATTATTTTTCACAACTTATTACCTGCAATAATCTTGCCACATCTAATTTGCAATATTAAGGCGTAATGGGTTGTTACTGTGATGACAAAGTGCTCAACTATTGGCTAATAAGTCATCATCATCATCATCACCACCACTACTATCATCATTGTCTTTCTCTTCTCTATCACATTCATCTTCAATTCTAAATTGCTTAACTTTTGGATTACAATCCAAAATGAAGTTATGCAATGAATATGTTGCAAGCACTGTTTGACGAGTATGATATGGATACTATATTTGTGATTTTAGCATTGGAAATCTAGCTTTTAACAAACCAAATGTTCTTTCCAGAGTAGTTCTTAATAATGAGTGACGAAGATTAAAAATTTCTTTATTTTTATCAAGGCAACGAGTATTCATAGAATTCTTGCAAATGATAACAAGTTAAAAGAAATGGTGTAAAAAACCCCTTCATATTTAGATATCTTTGATCAGCAAGGTAATATTTTTCAGTGCATAAAATGATACATAAAAATTTAAAATTGAATAACAATATATGAAAGAAAATTTGTAGTAACGTATGTTACCTTGAGCAATTGTGCAAGAATAATCTATATTATCAAGTGCGTTGTATAGAATTTTCGAGTTAGATGCAGACCCCTCTTATCCTGTAAGTACATAATAAAACTTCATATTGAATCCCACTGCTGCCATTACATTTTGGGATAAGTAACCCTTTCTATTACGAAATTGCACTTGTAAGGCGGTAGACATCCAAATTTGGATATGAGTTTTATCAATAGCACCAATACAATCCTATAATAATAGTGAAAAATAAAATAATTAAATATGCATTTCAATGTAAGAAAAAGAACATAAATGAAATACATGATTACCTTAAAATATGAAAACTCAATTCACATATTGTGTCTAATACCAAATTGAAATATTTGCTAATTTTTTGACTTGAATGCTGAAATACATATTGTAATACCATGTTTTGTTCATTGTGTCCTAATGTATAAAAAAATAGTGCAACCTTTTTTTGAGCATCACTTGGTATAAATCAAGTAGTAAACCTTTTATTCTTAATTTGTTACACAACTATGGATAGTTTTGGCTCCATGTGTAATAAGTCAAAATTGGTTTTTCAATTTTCTTCAAGACAATCATGGACAAAATCTTTTTCAGTGTGAATTTTCATGTATAACTTCTCTAGTTATTCTATTTTTATAATAACAAGTAGTTAACATAATAAATGTTATAAGTGTTGCAAGGTATATCATATCCATATTAGAGTTCATATTCAAACAATTTGAGTCTCTATTACATTTTTTTCCATATATCAAAGTAATAAATTTAATTAATCAATCATAAACAATGCACAAACAAGACTAGAGTACATATCATTTTATACAAGAATATAATTGCCATGTAAGCATCATGCATAAAAGCTATAAAAACAAATAATAGAAATGCTTGTCATTCAAAATATACTAAAAGATATAATTCACATCATTAATTTTGAAACATGAGTTCAATGTTGTCATTCCATAAAGAAATATGAACTTATCAAGTGCAAAATATGTGGAACAACAACTAATGGCTTCTAAAATTGTTAGCTACATCATGTACAAAATGAAAATAAATTTACCACCTAACCAACTCTATAACATTTAGAACTAACTTTCAACCCTTTAATCACATCATGTATGTGAAATTAGTTATCTAGTCCAATAAGTATAAAAATATCCACATTTGGCTTCTAAATCATTGATCTAATTATGCACAAAATTGAAGCCAACACATGATTAAGTTGCATCTATATCTAAACATTAAGGAAGGATTCACGTGCCTTTAATTTGTCAATTAGTTACATGGCCTTCATTTCATCATCGATGAGTAAAAAGATCTTTGTCAAAATTTTATCATAAAAAAGATCTATGGCTCTCATCTTTGTAAACCCATTAATATGTCCACCTTACTCCATATCGTTTAGTACATAAACAAAATTTTCTAACTTCAACTTTGTTCTTGATGTGTAAAATAAATCAGCGACCATATCAAGTGCATCACAAAATTTGTCACTTCTAAGGTGCTTTCGAGGACCATGATCATGTTTAGCTCTCTTTCATTGATTGGAACCACAGGCTTCTTCAGGTATAGGATCTATATCATTCAAAGTTGAATTGTTATCCCTAATTAAAGTTTGTTCAAGTACTAGAGCCTCTTTTAGATCTATGCATGTCTCTTGTGTACCAAATAATGGGCTGGTATCATGATTTTTCTTGCTAAATAAAGTAAATGTTTCATTTTCAATAGCACAAGATTCACCAAAAATAATAGACAGTTCTTAATACCAGTCTCAACCTTTCATTCTATACTTATTTCTATCTAAATACCTCTGTATAAAACAATATTTATATTAGAGTATATGTTACCAAACAAAAAAAGTATTAAGCAAAATTTTGATGTACCATGTACTTCAATATATGTGTTTCATATTTCGTCTTCAACATCTAAACTTTTTGTAGCTTCACTTCACACCTTGCCACTTGTACCTTCAAAACAGTAAATGATTTTCAATTCTCTTTATATGATTCTTTAGTTTGTCCTCCTCAAACTCCTTGCCAATTTATTTTCATCATTTGTTTGCTAATCTTTGTCCACCCCTTTGTACTATACCTACCTAGAGTTGAGTATCCATTCCGACATGCATCTAGCATGCATCTTATGAAATGTTTGTCATATATTACCAGCCACTGCATATTTCTCTTTCATTCATCTTGAGATGAAGCACAACATGTGGATGAAGCCATTCCTATGATAATTTAATGAACTAAGTAATCTATAAAAAAAAAATACTAAAAAGATTCCAGCCAACAACACATGAAATCTAAAAGAAATTCATAAGCTAATGATGATATGAACTATATGAGTTAAGTGCATGTTTTGTGTGTGTGTGTGTTTCGTGTGTCAACAATGAGCATTGAGCATGAGATAGCATGCCTCTTCTATTTCATAAGAAGGGGACAACAATATAGTAAAATAATCTAATCAAGAAGGGGACCACAAAACAAATCAACATTTCAAACCAAAATATAGAATGAAAATGAATCAAGGTTGCAAGTATGGAGTTGACAAGCTAAAGAAGCAGACAAAGAATAATTTAGCGAGATTTTACTCCATTTCTTGACCTAGCCAAGCAACAAAAAATTGATTTCACTTCATTTGGAAGCACTTGATCAACCACAAAAACCATTTATGCACCCTAACATCACTATGCAGTCCACCTTAACAACAAGGCCATACAAAAACCTAAAAAACTCAAGGGCTACACAATCTAGGAAACCACCTCCCCATGCACCCAAAAAAACCATAGAACAAGATAATGACAAGAAAAAGAATGGTTTGAGAGGTCTTCACACACACAAACACAAAGGTTTGAGAGGCAAACCTTAGATTCACACAATGCTCTGTCAGTTCTGGTCAACAACAAAACCCAAAATTTGAAAGGCAGAAACCCACCACTATAGAACACCATCAGGAAAAAAATGACCATATTATATGGTAAAAATGATGCATTTTCCTACAAACTTCACGATTTGTAAAAATCTATCCGATGACCAAAACCGTAGATAGACAACTACATTAGGACCTTTTTACCCTTTGCATGTGTGAAACTCACGAAACATGTGCGATATATCGCTCCGCTCGTCGGGTATTATAAACTCCCACTTAAGAGGAGGTTCACACATCTTTTTTGTGGTTCTTAAGAAGCATGCACAAAATTATGTTATTTATGTGATCTTTTCTTTTAATCGTAAAATTACAAATACCTTAATAAAATCACATATTTTATATCAAAGTCATGAGAAATCGTCATCCTTTCTTCTTTCTTTAACTATCACTTAAATGTATGTTCACATATATTTTTGTGTGGTCTTCACGAAGCACACAAAAATAAATTTTATGAACTTCTTTATGATCTTAACTTCGCAAATGCCTTAGAAAATTCACATATACCATGTATCTATAGAATGCGATGTTCTTTCATATTTGCAATTTTCCATGGTATAAAAAGCGATCGTCATCACCTCAGGGCTATTTTCACATTTTCTAGGTTCTTTGTGGTCCCCAACTTGCTTGATTTTTTGCAAAAAAAAAAATTGGTGACTTTTTTGGCAACTATTTTCGACTACACTTTTTTCGCGATTCATCGATGGCACTTTATCGTTGCATTTTGATAAGGTTGCGGCATCCTGCTATGTCAAAAGGTGAGTTTCATACAAATAATATATATGCATATTATTTTATTTTTGTTTCAAACTTTTCTTTTTGTAGAAATGAACATCATCTAGGCCCATGCGTATTTGTCTATAGTTGTTTGCTTATCCTATATTTTATTTAATATTTTTCACATGATTTACCATTTAAGGTTTTTTTATTATGTATATCTATCTATCTATATATATGTGCGTGTTTGTGTTGTAGATGATTTATGTGTATTTGCTTATCCTTTATTTAATTTTTGGTATCTTTGTGTTGGTATAATGGGGCTAAGGTTGACTGTGTTGGTGTAATATGTATTTGTTTTCTGCATAGGTAGTTAATGATGACCTCAGTATTTGTTAAACTACACTACCATCTCGTTGATGATCGTAGCTGGAGATCTTTAGTAGTCCCCAAAAACATTAGCTTTTATCAAACTTTATAAATTATTAAACTTTAAGGATGTAAATTATGAGTTTTGTCATTGTTTTTTAAATATTTCAAGTTTGATATTATGCAATTTTTACATGTTTAAAAAACATAGAAAATTAGCATAATTAGGTTGAAATTGTATATATTCATCATTGTTCACAAATTTGCATTGATGATTTGCGGAAGCATAAATAATAATATTTTAACATATTGATGGTTTGCAAAATTTGTATTTGTTGGGAGTTGTTTAATAAATTCCTTTTTTGTATTTATATAGTCTTTTTTAATGAATTGTTTCAATGTCTTATGTTTTCTATATATATCTTAGGTAGTTCGTGATGGATACTTATAAACAAAAAAGAAAATATGGCACCAGAAAGTTGTTCAAACCCCCATCTTCAGCCTTAAGCAAAAAAGCAATTGTCGTACCCAAGGTATTTGTAGTTGTCTCAAGTCATGTTTATGCGTTCATATTCAATTTTAAGTAGCAGTTATGATATGTATGTATTTATACATATAAACAGGTTAGTGAGGAAAGTCAAAATGAGCCGAAAGAGTATGAATTTTATGAAGATACTTTAATGGCAAGTGAAGTTTTAGGTTTACATGTTCATTTGTTTATTCACTTATTATGTTTAGATGTATACTCAAATGAATCTAATATAAATGTACTACATATATACCATTTAGCAAGATTCATAAAAAGACTCAAAAAATCCAACCAAGACATGAAAGAAAAACAAATCTGCCAAGGATCTTTTACCTTACCCCTTATTTCTTTGTAAGTATGAAAACTGATGTTTATGTTGTTTTACTACTGACTAAAAAAAATAACTTATAAACATTGACTGGCCACAATAAATGCTCACAACTAAATGGCAACAAGAGGGGGCTTGTGGATGCTTGGATGCTGACATGTCATATCTTTGGTTTTATGTTGATAAGGTAATCATTGAACAATGTTGTATACATAACAAACATAAATTTGGGTTGCCCAAAGTGACCTGAAACTCGATTTATATTGCAAATCATATTTCCTGTAAATTGAGGCAACAAGCATTGGGTTCTTTGGAAAATGGATATAAAGGTGAAGGAGTTCAAGTTGTACAGTTTTATTCGTAGCACAACTTGCAAAGATAAGAATGTCAACAACATAGTAAGTTAAGATAACTTATTTAAACATGATCTTATTACTCTCTCGTACTCGGTATGTTTAATGTTTTGTTATAGGTTGATTTTTTTGCAGCTTGGATGGGCTACGACTGTTACTCTGAGTGGATGGTCTCACTTATGGATGATATTCCTCAGCAAGAAAATAATTAATTACTTTGCTTATATGTTTGATAATTCAATTAATATTTTGTACATGTTGTTGACTTGAAATATGATTATTATATATATAATTTTCGGTATATTTATCCTTTTGTACATGCACTACTTGGGCAGAAATGAGGAATTAACCTTCACCTAGGTACGTGTTTATAAGTCCTTGTTTGTGATGTTTATGAGAGGTAAACTATATTAATTGTTCGCTAATAATTCTTTTTTCAGAATAATGTCATAAAGTACAAGAATCGTATGATCTCATTCTATAAAAAAATGAGGAAGGGTGTTAGGAAGGGGGCAAAGAACAAAAAAAGATCATAGCAGAAAACAATGAATACCAAAAAGGCAGATGCTACAGAGATGAATGTTGTGGAGATGTTGGCAATTTTGGAGACTATATGTTGATTAATATTGTAATTTATGAATTGTCAAACTTTAAAGATGTAAATTATGAATTTAAATTTGTTCTTTAAATATTTCATGTTTAATTGGGTCAAAAGTTATAGTTGATTAAAATTTTCATGTTTAATGAGTTTAAATTTATCAAAGTTTATGAATTGTCAAACTTTAAGGTTATAAATTTTAACAATTTTAACAGCAGTTACATCATCGTCATTGTCGGCAATTACTATGGAGGACAAGTCGATGTCTTCGCTGCCATTGCACCAGTCTTCAAGTTTAGAGAAGAATAAGATGGGCTAATCTTTTGTCCTATCTTTTATTATTAGCATGACCGTTTTGTTAACTGCACTAGGGTGATCGGTTGGTTGCTGAGCACAGCTAAATTGCTAAACTACTCAGCTAGCCATTTAGTACTCAATTTTATTCATGTTATGCAACTAAATGTTCATCCTCATGATGGTCGTTGCTTGTACAATCGCATCCTGATTCTCCTCCTCCTCCGCATCTTCATAGGGGCACCACTTTACCTACATAATGGAGTTTTATTCATGGTTAGTCCTATATTGCATTACTTATAAACAAGTATAAAATCTAATAAAAATACTTATATTTTTTCTTGTCAATGTTCACAATAATCTTAAGTAATTGGCATTGTCCATGTGATGACTAGACGCTCTTCGATCAGTCTCCTTTTCGTTGCTTGACCAACTCCACATTGCAACACATGAAAATTTAGGGAGAATGTGATCTCTCAGAGACCTTCCAATAGATATGTGTTCTCATATTCAAACCTACAAGGATTCATACAAGGATTAACACATATTAATATATGATATATTACATAAAAATGTGAAATAATATTTTGTTTAAATCAATAATTTAGGTACAAATAAAAAAATAACTATCTCCAACAACACCAACTTGCCAGTGATGTTCATTCTTCTAGTCTTCACACTACATATACCTGCATCGAGGTGTGTAAGTGTGGCTGCTCCTCATGTGTATTGCTTGACACAATCCAAGTCTCTCACCAGTTCAATATAAGAACTATTGATCGACATCTCACCATTGTCGATGAATACACATATGCCCAAGAAGTACAACAAGAATGCTCTCAGATCCATTTCTCAGATATTACTGACCTTCCCTCCAATATATGATAGTTTCCCCTTCATTCTCCTCTCCTTATTGGGGTTAAAGTGATTCCTTAGCCATGATAACCCTAGTCTTTCTACTAGGAATATATCATCCATCACTTTCAAATAAATATCACACATGTGCTTTAAATCTCTCTATCGATGTCTACTTATTGGCTCCCCATGACACTTAAATTTGGTGATTCATGCCACTCAATATCTCCAAGCTGGAATGTGTTGGTTGCCAGACTCCAAAACTGCATAACGGCCTCTATGAGTGGGTGATTAATGTTCCATAGTGCGATCTCTAAGAATTTTTAAAAATGCATATAATCAAGACTGTCCTTCGCATCCTCTGATAGAGATAGGAACCACTGTTGTGCTTGAAACCCGCAAAACCGATGCATGTGGCATGTATGATCACTCTCCTCACCTTCCAACTCCTATAATATATATAATAATTTAATAAATAATTAAATATAATATAAAAATAATTATAAACATCTTAAAAACATTTATATACAAAATAACATAATATCAAAGTACTTGTCCAAGAGCACCAGACCTTCCCCACTTCGATCTCTTCCTCGAAGCTTGCACATTCTTCTTTGCACCCTCCCCTTTTGAGCAGAGTTTCTCCTCCCCTTGTTGAGATGCCTCCTTTCATCCCCCTTATTGAGGTGCTTTATCCGCCTCTCTATCATTTATATTTTTCGTAACTGTATCTCTAGCTTCATTTATCCAGTTATTGAGGTTAACAACAATCTCAGAGTGAGTACATGGGTCAAACTTTTTGTTCGTTGAGTGGCTCTCCACCTCTCCCTCCTTAGATGCTTTCGAGATGAGAAACATGATTGTGGCAACAAACTCTTCTTCATTTTTTACACATTCTGCTTCAGTTTTGCACCAAGCAAGAATTGTTAACTACATTTTGGCCAACATTTTAGGTGTTTTCTACTACTCCTTTGGGGGTGACCGATAACTGAGCCTGCATTTTTTGTGGTAAATGTTAGACAACCAGTATTTTAGCCATAGAGCATGCTTCCCCCTCTCTATCCACGTGTCAAGCTTATTACGAACATCAGATTACATAGAATGACCCGATACATAGTTTTTCTTCTTTGACAGTTCTTGATGTGCTTCGACACTAGCAAACAATGTGGGTATGGGCCCCTCATACACAGACTTCTCAGTCACCATATTATGTCAAACTCTGTAAACTCAACACTAAGAAGCACAAAATTTAACCTTTGACATTAAAGTTGGACACCCAAAAGCACTACAAGTTGTTGTAGAAAGGCTCAACAATACTACAAATCGTTGTTGGAAGACCGGACAACACTATAAATCGTTGTGGGGCTCGATAGTTAAATGAGAGAAAGAAAATAAAAAAATTATACAAGGCCCCCAAAAAATTTGGTCTGGGGGGCGCTGCCCCCCGAGCCCTCCTCCAAGGGCGGCCCCCCTGGACCGCTGACCACACAGCGGGGCCCGCACCAGGGGGGAGCTCCCGGACCCCCCTCCTGTAAGGGCAAAAACTCTAAATCAGACTCCATAGCTCATCAAGTTGAATAATGCTACCCACTTTGGGAGGAGCCCTCAGACCCCTCTTTTGTAAGGGTAAAAACTCTAAATTAGGCTCCACAACTCTTCAAGTTGAACAATGCTACAGTCAGTGTGTAGGTCAGTTGGTGTTTGATGGAGCAATGTATGATCATCTGTTGGATGTGCACAGAAGTAGAAAGAGAAGGGAGAGAGAGTGACAGGGTTGATGTTCATGGCCTTCTCTAGGAGGAACTCTTTGCCTCCCTTGATTTCTTCTCTAGAGAGAGAGAGAAAGGGTTTTACAGTGTTTTACGAAGCAAGAAGAAGAAGAAGATGATGATGAAAACTTCAAACAAACATTTTTGATGGCTCAGATTTGTTTCGCCGGATGACCATCGGATCGCCGACTCACCATCGTTTTGCCGGATCACCATCGGCGAAACAATTAAGGTTCGTTTCACTGTGTAGACTTTGAAGAGTCAACATCATCCTCAACTTTCTGGATGGAAGACATGTTTGTCCTTTTTTTGAACTATTTTTTTTTGAATGAAGGGCATTTTTGTCATTTTCTCAAACCGTCGTTTTATGAGAAGAATATCAAGAAAGGGTACTTAAGTCTTTGCAACCACACCATACTCCAATGCTAAGTGATGTCAGCATACACGGGAATACAAGCCCCATGTGCTTTTATACATGGTGCTCATTCAGACCCCCGAACACAGACATGGGATTCAGTGAATCATCGAAGGAGAACATACACCACCCTCCCCTCAGCCTGAGTGAGCTCTGATTGAGCAGATAC
Source organism: Nuphar pumila (assembly GCF_984573655.1). Lineage (NCBI taxonomy): Eukaryota > Viridiplantae > Streptophyta > Magnoliopsida > Nymphaeales > Nymphaeaceae > Nuphar > Nuphar pumila. The sequence continues at coordinate 84,716,830 of NC_143260.1, read as the reverse complement.
GCATCTCTCTTTATATATACATATATATCAACAAATATCATAACAGACACACATGTGATAAAAAAAACATGAAAACTGTAAATAAAAAAGGACTTTTAGCTGCTGCTAAAAGTGTAAGGGTGGTTGCGCTAAAGAATTTTTTTTTGTCAATAGAATGCCCAACGGCACATTTTTTTGTGTTAATAGAATGCCCAACGCACATCTGTTAGCATTCGACCATTGGAGCGCTCAAGCATACACCAGTGTATATATCCATATAGAGAGAGAATGCTAAATGGGTTTCTATAGCCTTTTATTTTTTTAATTTAATTTTAAAATTTGACCATATGTTCTATGCATGTGATTTTATAAAGATTAGTTTAAAAAATGGGTAGGTTTTTATAAGGTTTGAAAATTTGATAGTTCAAATTCTTTGTAAATTTTTGAAGCTCCACACCTATCAAAATACCATTTTATTCATCGAAAGCTTGATGTGGATGTTGATTAAAGCGACCACGTTGAACACGTTTACAAGGTCAGAATCACGAAAAAGAATCGGAAAACCTTGAAAATTAGCATGTTTCATTAGTATATTTTTATCACATATACAAGTATATATCAAGGTTGCCAGACTAGGAAGAGGAAGCGGGAAATGATACAGAAAGAGGAAGCGAGAAGCGATGCATTTTAAAATATATAAGAAGCGGGAAGCGAAGAATAAATAAAAGAAATATAAGAATTGAATGGAAATCAAAATGAAACACAAATAAAAACTATAATAAAAGTGACGAATATTAAATTTCATATTTTTTTAGTGTAAGAATTAAATGTTTAAAAAAATCTAAAAATGATGACTACCAATTTAGAGAAAGCACATGGAAGTGAGTGAGAAGAGTGAGAGAAAATACATAAAAAACAAGAAAAGTTGAGTAAGAGAACATATAAGAAGAATAGTTGAAGCGTGTGAAAAGTATAGGAGAATCATGGGGGAATCGAGGTTCTCATCAAGTTTTGGAAGTGAAAAGTATCGCGCTTCCGAAGCGAGCTTCCCACCTATTTAAGAAGCTTCTGGTAACTCTGGTATATATAGACAAAGAGAAGCGAGTAACAGTGGATGCTTAAAGGTCTAACGATGTGTCCAACGCGCCTGGTGCATCAATTTTGCTTAAAACATACGTATTAGCTGCAATCATGATCACAACAAATGTGCTAGGCTAAAAAAACTCAATTAGCACGGCCACGACTGTCGGTAAATGCATTTTTTGCAAAACAACGATGCTATGCTGATTTGGCATGATCATAGACTATTTATGTTTCTTTCTTTCTTTCTCTCTCTCTCTCTCTCTATATATATATATATATAAATATATATATATATAGGAAATGTGGTAGCCTCATGACCACTTTCGAGCATGATCAAAATGAACTTACGTTGAAATGGACCTTTAATACTGCTTTTGAAGCCCCAGTAAAGGGGCCAGAAAATGGTTTTTAACAACAATTTTTGAAGCACCTCTAAATGTCAATTTTGACGTTGCCATGCACTGAATGTTCATCGTTCATCGCGTGCAATGGACGCTCAACGCAAGTTCGTTTTGGACATGCACCTACTATATATATATATAGCTTGATTCAGTAGTAGGACTTGAAATGGTTTTTGCTCGAGTTACAGGGCTAACCAGCTATAGTAATGATGATCATGATGGTGATAAAAAGAACGGGAGATAGAATATGAGGAATATGTCGAATCCGTGAAAGAGGTCCAGACAAAAATGATAAGGATACGGTAGGTACCTATGTTCAGAATACTTCAAAACACGGTGAGTTTCTTCCATACTCCTATGTCCAGAATATACCAGCACATAAGGAGTTTGGTTGATGAAGAGTTCTATTGAAGATTGATGAAGAGTCCTATTGAAGATAGATGATTATCATTTTTTATAATCATTATAAAAAATGATAATTCTAGTGTTATCGTTATTTCATGTATGTTAACTCTTGTAAACTTTTGTATATTGTTTGGCTATAAATAGCCTTCTCCGCTATCTCATAAAGCAATGCAATGCAATATCTAGTTCTTTACACTCATGTAGCTCTTTCATGGTATCAGAGCCACGACTCTCCATCAAGTTTGACATGGCCTCATCATCGTCTCTTCTCTGCTCTATGAACTAGTGGAATGCTATTGTAGGCCTCGTCTCGATTAAGTTCAATTGAGACAATTATTTGTTGTGGAGATCTCAGCTCGAGTTGATCATGATCAGTCAGGACCTCCTTAAATTTGTTGGTGGTCTGTCTCCTCAACTAGATACTCTTATTGCCGCATCAGACGGAGGTAAGATAGAAAATCCAAATTATCCTATTTGGATTCGCTCCAATCAATTGACACTTAGTTGGATAAAAGTCACTGTTTCAAAAATTGTTTTTGGTCAAATCATAAGAACAAAAATATCACGTGAGGCTTGGATTACTTTAGAAAAATCATATGGGTCTCAATCTCCTTTAAGACTCGTGATTCTAAAAAAAGACTTAACTTTCATTAAGAAAGAAAGGCTGGATATGTTGTTCTATTTGGACCGCATAAAATTCTTAGTCAACTCACTCGCCACCATAAATCACGTTCACGAGAGCTTTGTGACATCTGTCACAACTAACTCAGTGCCATACTCCTTTATGGATTTATATGATCTCCTTCTTAATAAGAAAAAATGTGTGCTTTTATCTCATGTCAAGATTCTTAAAATGTCAGAATACTAACAAACGACCTTCAGGGCAAAATCTGAAAATTGTTAGATTTTGCTAGATATAAGCCTTTTTCCATGATTCCCTTAAATCAAAATGATGAAATATGAAATAAAATTGAACAAATAAGAAAGATAAGATATGAAATTTCGAAATTGGGGTTAAAATGACCAAAATACCCTTGATAGCAAGACCATGGCCTTGAAATCAGGGTTTTCAGAAAGATATTTTATAAAATGTAACTTTTGAAGAGAATAAATTATTAGTTGTAGCAGTTATTACTACACCACCAACAACACCACTACATTCAAAACAACTTAAATGAAATTAAACATTGCAAAAGCATTAAACAATGTTTAATTGTATCAAATAAGAAACAAAAAATTTGTAATCCCTCAAACCATTAAACCAATATGTGGTTAACTCGTCTCACTATAGAAGCAAGAGCCTCAAGCCATTAAACCACTATTCAGTTATGTCAATAAAACTCAACGTTTAGGAAGGTAAACTAATACTGCTGTATTAGGTTCTTATATATTTTAATATATTAATTGTAGGCATATTTTCTATGTCAAGGAAAAAGAGAGGTATAATATAGAAGATGCAACAATATAGAAAAATGTTGAAATATGTAGGCTTAGTGTTCTCGTTATTTTATAAACATTGAGAAAAAGGGTTATCGGAAAACTCATCAAAAATACTGTGTTTATTGAAAAAACTCATCGTTAAGAATGTGCTTGCCAAAAAACTCATTGCCGATAAATCGTGAAAACTCAATGATGAAGTGCCGACGATGAATCATCGAAAAAGTTGCTGAATTTCTTTGGGAAAGATCAAGAAAGCTAAGGACCATAAAAAAACCCTAAAATATGTGAAAATAGCTTGGTGGTGTAGATAGTTGCTTTTTATATCCTCGACGAGTCACATTTATTCTAATAGAAAAACCACAAACATGAAAGAATATCACACATTTAGATATGTGGTATTTTCTTAGTAACATATTTGCCTCCGTCTGCAAAATTAGATGTGCAATCTTCTTATAAAATATGCAATTTTACTGTGTTATTTGCGAAGTTATGATTAAAGGAGGTTCACATAAGTTATATTTGGGAGCTTTGTGATGACCACAAAAAACAAAGTTCAAATATATGTTTAAGTGACAGTTAAAGAAAGAAGAAAGGTGGTTCACATGGTCTCTAATTACTTTGGTATAAAATATGCAAATTTTCTAAGGTATTTACGAAGTTACAATTATAAGGAGGTTCATAAAACTTGTTTTTGCGTGCTCTGTGAAGGATACAAAAAAATAGGTGCAAACATACCATTTAAGTGATAGTTAAAGAAAGAAAAAATGATGTTCATACGGTTTCCCTTAACTTTGGTATAAAATACATGATTTTACCATCGTATTTGCAATTTTATGATTAACAAAGAAGACTACATAATAACATAATTTTTTGGGCACTTCTTGAGGACAACAAAGAATACCCAACAAGCAGAGCGATATATCATGCAAACTTCATGAATTTCACACATGTGAAGAGTAAGAATGTCCTAACAAAATTGGTTATTTATGGTTTTGGTCATCGAATGGATTTTAGCAAATTACGAGGTTTTAGGGAAATACATCATTTTACTGTAGAGTACGATCATTTTTTGAAAAAAACAATAGAGAAATCAAAGAGGAAACTACCTCCCCAATCACCCCAAAACCACATAACAAGAGAATGATAAGGGGAGAAGAATGGTTGGAGAGAGAGAGAGAGGCAAATCTGACTCAGATTCATACGATGCTCTTATGGTGGCGCCTTCTTTGGTTATGCTAAACAACAAAGGAGAAGAAAGATGATTGAAAAAGAGGCAAAAAGGGGAAGAAATCCTGTGCAAGGGAGGGGGGTTAGGAAACGACTCTGTGCAAAATACCCCTTTGTAGAAACGAAATCCTCAAATGAGTCAAGGATCTCATTTCTTTGGTTTGTGTTATTGCACAAAAAATGCACATTTTTTTTTATAATTTTGCACAAAAAACAGGTGTTTTTTATGACATGCAAACGAGCGCTTAATGTTATAATCTAATCCCAAACATGATGGGGTTCCTAGTTGTAACCTATAAAAGTCGACACATCAATGAAATTGGCAATGCAGTTGAAATCCAAAATATGTTTCCAACTTCACATGGTATCAGAGTAGATACCATAAAGTCCTCCTTGCTTCCGCTATTAGAGTTTTGGTCGACTATTCTTGATTATCATCATGATGGACCAAACTCTAACTTCAAAACTAGCTGACTTTGTTGACATGTCAAGCCCATTTTATTTCTCTCACTCCAATATTCCCAGACTTCTTGTATCACAACTTTTGAATGACGCTAACTATGCCACATGAAGCAGTGCCATGAAGATGGCTCTCAGCGCCAAAAAGAGTATGGGGTTTGTTGATAGAACAATTTCTCAACCTGTTGAAGGAGCATCTGAGTTTTCTCAATGGATTATGTCTTGTCTACTTAATTCAATCTCAAAAGAGATTGTTGACAGTGTCATCTATGCATCTATGACTCAAGAGGTATGGGCTAATCTAAAAGAATGCTTTAAGTGTTTCTCCTATGGCAGATCCGATTTATAGTGCCATTGCTCCTCACTAACAAGATTCCTTGTCGGTGGCTATATATTTTATTAAGATGGAAGGGTATTGTGACAAGTTAGCTTTATTTTCTCTTCCCACATGCACACATGGTGCTATGAAGTTGATAATTGATCAACAACAGAATGAAAGAGTCATTTCCCATGGGTTTGAATGACATACAATTATGTGAGAGGGCAGATCTTAATGATGGATCCATTATCATCCGTTGCCAAAGCATATTCCCTTCAGAAACAAAGAGAGGCTAGAATTGCTCTATCTCCCACATCAAATTAGTCTGCTCAGTTGGCAACTATGTCACATAGGTGCGAGTGCGGGTGCAACGATGTGGCACTTTAAAAAAACTTGAGTGCGGGAATGCGGGAGTGTGGGAGGGTATATATATATATAGGACTCATAATTTATTTACTAGTTGTATTAATAAAGAAGATTAATAGATATTAACCTCCACTACAAGAAACCTGTGGATTAGCGATGACCTAAATCCGTCGCTAATCCATCGCTAAATAGCTTAGAGACGGATTAACATCGGATTAGAGACAGATAGCTTTCATCACTATTTTTTCGATGCTAATTAGTGACAGAATATATCTGTCGCCTATTTCGTCGCTAAGTAGTGATGTAATGTATCTGTCGACAGTTTTGTCGCTAAGTTGCGACGAAATAACGAATGCCAACATCCGCCGCAAGGCCGTCGTTACTATACGACGATTTTGGTATTGCGATGGATTCATAGTCATCGCTAATCCGTCGCTACATTCAATGCTAATAGTAAATAGCGATGGATATATCTATCACTAATCTGTCACAAACAAGGAAAAAATAAATAAAAATATTTGAAAATTAAATATCAAGAAAAATTTCTCGTGATACAATTTATATTTTCTGTGAATAAAAAATAAAGTACACATCAAAATACATATAAAAGGAAACTAAAACAATTAATTGATCCACTGTAAAATTCAAAAGTTCTAATTATTTACAATTCAACATTTACATTTTTGAAACAAAAAGAAGGTAAAACAAATTCAACACATGAATCTAATTATCGCCAAGATTTTGTGCATCCTCTTGTTCATTGTCTTGATCTGTCCCTTCAGCTCCACTACGCTAATTATCGCCAGCAACCTACACGAGAAAAGAAAGGTTAGTATTGATAAACAAAATATACTGAAATAAATTATACTCTATATGTTATTCTATCATGCTTATATGTGTTCTAAGGCAGTAAAAAAAATGTATATGTGATTCTATCATGCTTATATGTGTTCTAAGGCAGTAAAAAAACTGTATATGTGATTCTATCATGCTCATATATGTTCTTAAGGCAGTAAAAAAAACTTATATGTGATTCAATCATGCTCATATGTGCTCTAAGGCAGTCAAAAAAATGTATATGTGATTCTACCATGCTCATATGTGTTCTAAGGCAGTAAAAAAAACTTTATATGTGATTCAATCATGCTCATATGTGTTCTAAAGACAGTAAAAAAACTGTTTTTGTGATTCTATCATACTCATATATATGTGCTCTAAGGCAGTAAAAAAACTGTATATGTGATTCTATCATGCTCATATGTGTTCTAAGGCAGACAAAAAACTGTATATGTGATTATATCATGCTCATACGTGCTCTAAGGCAGGCAAAAAAATTGTATATGTGATTCTACCATGCTCATATGTGCTCTAAGGCAGTCAAAAAACTGTATATGTGATTCTACCATGCTCATATGTGTTCTAAGGCAGCAAAAAAAATATATATGTGGTTCTATCGTGCTCATATGTGTTTAAAGGCAGTAAAAAAACTGTATATGTGATTCTATCATGCTCATATGTGTTCTAAGGCAGTAAAAATAGTATACTAAAAATATTATATAAAAGGTCAGTATTGATAAACAAAATATACTGAAATAAATTATATGCAATGCACCTAAGTTAAGGCAATCAAAGTTATATGAAATCTAACGACATGCAATACATCACATGAAACTTTCATACCTGAGAGGCACCTGCAAACGAAGCTCCCCTGTTCTGCAAAAAACTGTTGAACTCATCCTGGAGAATGTCGGCAATTGTTTCATGAAAGTAGTCACACATTGTGTCTTTAACGGTTCGGCGTACATCATCCCAAGAATCAGTCGGATGCTTGGAGCTGATGTTGATGGGAGAAGTCTTTGAGCCGTGACTGGAAGAAGCAACAACTGGTGAGGTGTTCATATTACTCTCAAACCCGAACACACGACCCTTTTTGGGTTCACTTGCTGCAGTCACCCATGCTGCAGGATCAAATGATGGATGCTGAGTAGAGTCATCGTCATATCGCTCTACCATCTGTCTCTCATATGACTCCTACAAAATAATGTTTATAGTATGAATTAATAATTAAGAATTACAATATTTATGATAACTTGTATATTACAATGATTATTAATACAATAAATACATACTGTTATCGTTCTTGCCTTCTCCGATATGAACTCTCTCATGGTCTTACGTTTATGTGTTTGAACAAACACATCCTTGTATGGCACAATGCCTCCTTTTTCTGCTTCCTGCGAAGTAAAATGATAAAAGATTTAGTTAACAGGTTTGCAACAATACTTATAAAATTGATTTGTTTATATATTGATGAATTACCATTTTCTTCAGATGACTCCCCAAAGTCCTAGATTCACCTGTGTGTAGATGGGCTTCAGGCATTTTTGCTCGATTTTGTGCAGCCTTCGCTGAGCGGTTTCAAAATGCATCTCCAACCCACTTGTTATACACTGCATCCGAAACATCTGACCTGATAGTAGGAGGTCCATGGCCCTTCCACTGCAGTGGATCATCTATCCTGCCAGATGCTTTTCTTGTTGCAGTCTTCATATTGTGCAGTATGTCTGCAAATCGATTTACAACCACCTTCTGCCACACCTTCCTTGCATCATGTTTCTCCATCGTTGTAAAACCCATGAATTTTAGAGAATTTTCAATGAAATAAAAATGTGTGTTTACGTGAGATAATATGGTTTATGAGATATTCAATATGATTTTGAGGCTTGTGGGCCAGTCGAGCGAACCCAATAACGAATACTGGAAAGGGTACTTGGATCCAGACTTTGACGAGATCCGATGATCGAACCCGGTTCATGAGGCCAAGTAAGAAAACCCAATGGTTTCAGGATGATAGCGTGAGATCCAAAGCACATTTAAAGTAAGCGAGTGCAAGTTTAAAACCAATGGGTGAAAAATCCACTTGAAAATGGAAGAAATCCATCAACAAGAAAAAACGTCCCAATATGACATACAAAGAATATTTTTGCAAAAGTAAACAACAAGTGGTGTTGTGGGGTAGTGGTAAGACACACGGTTGTTTGGAGCCACAACCCAAGTTCAAAACTCATGGTGCGCCCACATAGAAGTGAAAAATCTTGCTTTTTCATGAAATCCGGAACGAAACTGAAAGGGTTAAATACAATTTAATTCACACACTTTGCAACGAAAAACAATGTAGCACAACTGGTGGGGCTCGTTACCCCTTAGGTTGAAGACCCAGGTTCAAAACCCCCTTGTGCTCAAATTATTTTTTTCACAAGAAAGTGATGATTTCTACCTTGGTGAAAAGGGTAAAAACGTTGGATTAAGTTAAGCCTAAATTTTTGGCTTTTTCATCTCACTCTACCAAGGATTGAGGAGAATCCCATGTGACATGGAAGAAGGGTACCCATAAAACAAATAGTGAGGGAAGTTAGAGAAAATCATGCCAATGTGAGGAGGGGGCATTGTTGGAAATAGACATCACCCACCAAAAATGTGAGATTAGGGTGAAGATTTAATGCTTTGAAAATTTAGTAACTTCCCCTAAATAGAGGAGTTAAATGAGAGATTTTTGGTAAGGAGTTAGACTAGACGTCTCTCTCTCTCTCTCCCTCTCTTGGGTGATCAGACCTCCATAGTTGGTGCTGGAGTTTTCTATTGCTGCACGACTGGACTTTCATTGGCAAACGTAGTGTGCTACTCCAACGAAGGAAGAAGCGTTGCTTCGTTCGCTTGACGCTCCAACAAGAGGTAAGGAGCATTGCTATTTGTATGTAAGTGGTTGATGCCTTGTTGCACATCTATGTTGCAATATCATGGAGTTTATGCGACAAACACCACCTATATGTGGGTGCGTTTAGGGCTTCGAGACTGAGGTGACATGAGCTGAAACACCTACTCGCCAATAGGTCAATATGGAGTGGTTCAGCCAATGGTTCTCACCCTTGGCCAACGTTGGGGCACTGTGGTGTTCTTAGTAAGGGCATTATGTTACTATGTGTATGCCTGGTGATGTGTAGTACTCATATCAAAATCAATAGTTCAAATATATATAGGGAAATACATATATTTTGGTGTGGGCGTTAGCCATAACGGATTCAAGGTTGAAACAATCTTAGGTAGGCGAATGACATGGAACCTATGAGGGGTTGCCGAAAAATGCCTTGGTCTGTGCATCGATTCACTCTACACAATGGAATCGGTAGTATTAGCCTTGTATTGAACGCTCACAAAGAAAAAAATAAAAAAAATGAAAAGTCACGCCCTTTTAAAAAGTTACAGAAAAACGGCAAAATTAGTCGACTGGAACAATAGTTAGTCGACTGATAATATCATCAATCGACTGATAAACCCTTCAGTCGACTGCTGCTAAATTTTCCAGAAAACAGACATTCTGTCCGGTTGACTGATAAAACTTTCGGTTGACTAATTTTATGATTAGTCGACTGATAAACCCTTCAGTCGACTGCTGCTAAATTTTCCAGAAAATAGACATTTTGTCCGATCGACTGATAAAACTTTCGATCGACTAATTTTATGATCAGTCGACTGATAAACCCTTCAGTCGACTGCTGCTAAATTTTCCAGAAAACAGACATTCTGTCGGGTCGACTGATAAAACTTTCGGTCGACTAATTTTATAAAAAAGTAACGTTTCTGCTTAGAAGATTTGAAGCAAAAAGGTTGGTCGACCGGTGAGTCTATTGGTTGACTAATAAACATGAAAAATTAAGTAAAGGGTTTTCTAAAATGATTTTCATGAAGGGTTCTTTTAGAAAAGTTTTTCTAAAGACTTTTTAGGTGAAATGCAATTGAAATATCTATGAAGGAAATAGTACGATGGTAAACTAAATATGTGATTCACATATGGACTTTAGGATTATGTCCAATACATGGAACACACATGATACATATATTTGCACAATGAAGATCATTTCTTGTTCAGGATAATATAAGAGTTCAAAAATGAACATGTGGTTTCACTAAATGTCGGGAGTGCCAAACAAGCACTTAAGAAATGATAAATTTAGATAATGCCATGTTGCGGCGTAACCAGTGGGGGTATGAAACGTACACTCGAGCTTATAAACAAATCTGAAAATGCCGAATGTATAAGTACTCGACACAAAGTTGAACCATAATTCTGAGAAATTATGGTTGTCGCCTATTGGACTTCTAGTAAGTAATGTGCATACACTAAGATCATCCCGAATGTGGGTTGGGATTTCGGAAAACCCCTATGGTGCAATGACTCGCACTAAGAATTTAACAAAATACAAAATATGCATTATATAACTTAAATATGGGATACTGGGTATACCTGAAAGACGGTATATGTTACTAGTTTTCCCTATGTTCTGGGTACACTTAAAAGATGGTGTATGTTACTAGACCCAAACAAACAAGAATAAAAAAAATTATACACATAAACTAAATATATTGGATTCTGGGTATACCTGAAAGAAGGTGTATGTTACCGGACCCCTTATAGTGCGATAGCTCACACTTGGTTATAAAGAAAATGTAAAATGAAATATTAAACCTTCGAGACTCTGGGTATACCTGAAAGACGGTATATGTTACCAGATTCTTCGGGCTCTGGGTACACCTGAAAGATGGTGTATGTTACTGGACCCATGGTCTACCTTGGAGAGGGTAGGTGGTACAAACTTCGTGGACGTTCATGTTTTCGTGAGAGTTAGGTGTCTCACCGTATGGTCTTGGTCCGCTATGAGGTCTATGCATGTGCGTACCCACAGGGTAAGAGTAAGTTAAGCATTAGATAATTTAAGTTGACTGGAAACTTATCTCTGAAGAATTATATACTGTTGATTTGGCTTTAGTGAAACTTGTAGAATCTACAACTTGTACTAATGTAGATAAATATACCGTTAGTTCAGTCATCTTTTGCACTGTATCATGAATTAGAAATCATAATTATCTTCTTAAAATGCTATAAACTTCCATGCTAGTTATATCTGCAGTTGTTGCACATATTTGTACACAAGACACTGAGCACCACATATAAATACATTGCTTCTTACGCAGACAGGGGAGTCTGACCCTTTTGCTTTAAATGTTTTTCAGGCAACGCATAAATGGAGCATCGTGGCGTCGCATTTGGAAGTAGTCAAGAGATCTCAGTTTTTCAGTGTTTTCCGTTTGAACTCTGATTAATAGATTTACATTTTTGTAATGGGATATAATTAATAGCATTAATGCTTTAATTAATGAATGGTATGCTTTTAGTACTTCTCTATTTTTACCCTGTAATGCACCCGACTTGTGTTTTTCGCACTTCCGCTATTTCAAAAAAAACATTTACTCCAAAATTTTCACTATAAAAAGTTGGGGCGTTACAATCGTAGTCGCGAAGCGCTTCGTAGCCTACAAATATTTTCAGAAAGTTAGTAGACATGACTATAACAAATAATTAAATATGAAACACATTAACTATGACAAACAATTATATACCGTGAATGAGGATCACAATTTGTCTATCACCTCTTTTTGATACTCTTTTCATTGAGCGATCGGTCTTGGTAGATGTTGAAGTAGTAAATTCCTAATATCGCGTACTACTTCTTGTGGCTCGAACCTCATGCTGCACATGAATTGGTACACAATAAATATCAATATACAATATTTATAAGATATGCAATAAATGAAAACAAAATACTTACGGTCGATTATCGATATACACTATTCGAATGAGTCTTCTTGTGCCAGACTGAGAAGACCCTGCATCCTGTGTTGGCTCCTGACTTGTATGATCAACTGGTGTAGGTGGGTCATGTACAGGTGAAACATCATCTGTAAAAAAATATGTTAGAAATTCTTAGAATGCGCATTTCAACTAATCAAGCATCCAATTAGTTAAATGATATACCTATCAAAGGAGGCTGTGAAGATGAAGGCTGAGACTGGCTACTACTGGATGAACGACCACTGTAAGCTCCATGAACCATATTCTAACAAATAAAAAATGTCATGTAATACATTCAAATTGTTTCAAATCATTCACATCAAGTATTTCAATACATTCAAATAATTCAAATAAGGTATTGCAATACATTCACATCATTCAAATAATTGGAATACCTACAAATCATTCAAATCATTGCAATACATTTCAATAGATTCAAATAATTCAAATCAAGTATTGCAATATATTCAAATCATTCAAATCATTGAAATACCTGCAAATCATTCAAATCATTGCAATATATTTCAATACATTCAAATAATTCAAATCAAGTATTGCAATATATTCAAATCATTTAAATCATTGGAATACCTGTAAATCATTCAAATCATTGTAATATATTCAAATCATTCACATCATTCACATCAAGTATTGCAATACATTTAAATCATTCACATCAAGTATTGCAATACATTCAAATCATTGTCACACATTTCTATACATTCAAATAATTCAAATCATTCACATCAAGTATTGCAATACATTCAAAACATTGAAATACATTCAAAACATTGAAATACATTCAAATAGAGGTTTGTATTACAAGATTTTGCTCACTAGCTCGAGAATTCTTCCTCATCACTTGTTTTACTTTCATATTCTTCGTTTTCCTTTTCTCCATCTTCTTGTTCATTGTCTGCCCATCCACTTGATATATCATTTGGATCACATTTACGTTTACGAATAATATCCTAACCAGTTAAAAGAGAATCATCAGAATGTTATAATAAAGAAAATGTCAAATTTATTATGCAATATATGATGTCATACAATCACAAGAATTATGATACATGCATTGATAACTTAATTTTTTCATGTGCAAACTATTCATAACACGATACATTCATTTGAAGCATGCTTTCATTATACAATTTCACATGTAAGTCATAATCAAATTGAAAGTAACTACATGTAAGCATGGATACAATCACATCAAACATTGCAATACATTGAAAACATTCATATCAAAAAAATGTCAAACATGTACCTGCAACAAACACGCTCCAATATCCCGCTAACTACTACCATGCCTAGCATGGAATCTCTACTCCAAAAATAAGAACACTTCTATTCTCATACATTAAAATCATGCTCAGCATAATCTCCTAACTCCAACAAAGCAGTCCTAGATATCAACAACTGAGTAAGTGTCTGAACAGTAAAGTGTTGCATCTAATAAATTAAATAACATTGATGCGCTTGCATCACTTACTCACCACGGGTATTTACCCGATTTGCATTGTTTTTTTCACTTACTTACCACGAGTGAAGGGGCACAAGCGGGATCCGTTGAGAAATCTGTAATAGACATTGTGTTAAAATGTAGCCACCCTCTGCCAAAAGAAAGAAATTTAGAATAAATATCGAAGTTGGACGGGATTTCGGTGAGGCGGAACGCCTCCTAGGTGTCGACCACCTCTCCGTTCGGTCGACCAGTCAGTAGGCCAGCGATGTATGACTGTGGCACGAGGTCTTCGAAGGCAGTGATCGTCCCCCGGAGCGGCAGGCATGCGGTGATGCTGTGGTTCAGGAACCCAGCAATCGTCAGGCGCCCCCAGGCCCGTCGCCCCCCTTGCCGAAAAAAAAGAGGCAGGAGGGGTGACCCCCTGCCGAAAAAAAAAAATGAGGCAGAGGGCCACCCCTCTGCCCGAAAAAAAGAGGCAGGGGGGCGACCCCCTACCGAAAAAGCAGAGGGGCGACCTCCCCTGTCGAAAATAAAAAATGAGCCAGGCGCCCCCCCTACCGAAAAAAATGAGGCAAGGAGGGCGACCCCCTGCCGAAAAAAACAATGACCCACTTACCTAGGAGACATCGGGCGGCATGCGGGGGGCGACGGGCGGCAGAATGGGGGGCGATGGGCCGAGGGAGTGACAGACGACGGAACGGGGGGCGATGGGCCGAGGGAGTGACAGACGACGGAACTGGGGGCGATGGGTCGGGGGAGGGACGAGCGGTAGAACGGGGGGCGATGGGCTGGGGGAGGGACGGGCGGTGGACCGGGGAGCGACGAGCAGCGGGGCGGGGAGTGCGACGAGCGGGAGAGGGCGGCGGGGGGGGGGGGGTGTCGGGCGAGAGAGACGAAACAGGAAAGAGAAAGAAGAAGTCTGATTAGGGATTTATGGGAAACTTAGCAACGGATTTGGCGACGACCTACTTCTATCGCAACTCCGTCACAAATTTACATGACCAGTTAGAGACAGAATATTTTTGTCACTAACATCGTCGCTACGTAGCGACGGAAAAACCTCCGTCGCTAAATGCCGCGAGTATTGCGACAAAAACCTGATGTCACTAAGCCGTCGCTAATTAGCGACGAATTTGGTGACAAAAGTTTTTTCGTTGCTATTTTCGTAAATATTATGAATTTAGCGACGAATTTGTTTCTCTCGTTAATTCGCCATAAAGATACGACGGAAAAAATCTATCGCAAACTTCCATCGCTAATGGCCATTTTTCTTGTAGTGCTCTTATGTTAGAGATAAGACTCTTGCCTAAGCTCATCTATAAATAGAGGTCCTCATAAGGAGGATTATTACTTTTGTCTCTCTCTCTCTCTCTCTCCCTATTAAAGTGCATCTCTTCTTTCTTCTTCCTCATATCTCTGTCTTCCTCTAAACCATTAAAGTAGTTCAGACCTCCATTAGAGACCTGCAACTACCTTGGTGAAGGTTTAATCCAACCCAGAACATGGTGCGAGTGGAGACAAAAGTGACCGTATCATTGCGAGAAATGCATTTTCGGTAGAGAATCACTACTTTTATGATGTTCGATTTCGGGATGCATTAGCATGTCCTCTTTTTTATCTAGGGCTTAGATCTACATGTAATCTATGCCTAAAATATTTATGACTATTAGATCTTCATGAAAAAGATTTTTGAAAACCCAAAATAGTGTTTTAGAAGATCAATTTTGAGAAAACGATTTGGAAAGAACTAGTTTCAAAACCCTAAAAAAAAATTGTGTGAATAATTAGATCTATATTTTCTTGGATTGTTTAGCATGTATAATGAATATAGAAGGATGTTTTTTAGTGTTTCTCTATAGATCTTGATGCTGTAAATTGTCTCTTGCATAGATCTTTGTTAAAAATATATGAAAATTATTTTGAAGAAGGTTTTGCCAAAAATGTTTTAGGGTTTTGATGTTTTATGTTAAACAATGTTAATCTGAGCATATATGATAGATTAGTACATGCATAACATGATTAAACAATATGTTATTGCATAAATAAACCATAATTTTATGTTTTTTTAATGTTTCTTATGATTCTTGCATAAATGAAATTATATTTGAGATATTCCATGAAGGTTTTGTAATTCTTGGATTATAGATGTTAATGTTTTATCAAGATTAAATAAATATGATCAAAGATGTATTGTATAATGTAAATATATTTGAAGCATAAAAAATCATGATTATATGAATTTTACCATGATTCTTGTTCTTGCTTAATAGATCTTGCATGAGTTTGAATCTTGGTTATTCTGTTCTCATTTTTTATTCTGACCAGCTTAAAAAAAATGATATCGCTATGAACATAAGGTTAATAAATACAAAGAAAAATATTGGAGTGTTCTACATATCTAGGGTTTAAATTTAAAATCTTGTTTCATCTCATTTGATTCAGTTTTGTGGCCAAAACATCCATTGCAATAGAGCACAATTTTATGCCTTGTCAACAGAACTGTTTCGACCAAAGATTTTGAAAGCTCTAAAACCTAATCAAAATAAATGATGAAAAATCTGGGTGAAAGGTAACATGTAGCAAAATTCTATAAAAAAAAATATATCAAAAGATTTTTCTATAAATCTTGAGAAATTTCTCAAATCAAAATAAATTTCTGCAATTAACAGGATCTGTCTGATATTTTTGCTAATCAGGGTTCAATCCGAGATTTTTTTTTATTTTATTATAACAAATTTTGCAGTTCTTTTCTTAGATTGTGTTCCTAAGATGATGGGGCAATCCCAGTAAAATTGTGAGAGTTGAATTTGGACCCTATAATTTTTGGCAGATTTTCCAAAATCATGTTAATAGGGATCTGAACTGCACAATATGGCATGTGTTGATGCCTGGTTATATTTTACTTTATGTAGCATGTTTATTGATGCTTAAATGGGATATTGGATTGATATGCATATTAACTGAATGCATTTTATTATTGATTGAATTGAGCATGCATAAATATCAATGATTATCCTACCTTGACTATGTAAATGCAGAATGATTGCATTATTGTATTAATTTTATGATAGAGACTAATCAAAAGCATGCATAAAGTGTCATGAATATTGTTGCATATGAACCTTGAATGTGGTTGCATGTTTGCATTGGCATGATTAACAAAAGAGTTAATTAAGAAATCAAAATAAAATTAATTCACTTGTGGCTTATTGAGAGAGTAAGCATGGTACTAACGGTTCTATAAAATATTGGCTTAGCATGGAAGGTTGCTTTTGCCCCCCATCCATAGGACCCGTAACTAAGAAAACTACTACGATTTGTCCACGATGTGGTAGGTAAGACTCATGAGAAAAATCTAATATGTGGGGTTGCAGGACTTAGGAACTCTCTCTACAAAATTATATTTTTTCTCCAAAGTAGTCACAGTTGGGGCGTCATAAGGTTAATAAGACACAATTGCTTAAAAATACAAACCCGTGCCGTACCTTCATCTGGAAGAGTCTGTGTTGTACCTACAGACATATATTGACAAGTGAAACAAGATTGTGAATTATATATAAATAAAACATGGCATGCATCATTTAAGAAAGAAAATAATAATTGAAGACAAGAAGTTATTTATGCCTGAAGGACTCACAACATCAAAATTGTAAGTTCATGCATCTTATATATGTTCATGCATTTTGTAAATGTTCATGCATGTACATAATTTATTGTATTGTTGTAAATTTTAACATAAATGAATGTGCATTAAATTGACTTGTTATTTTGTTGATAGCATGATTTTTATGTTATATCTATTGAAATGTGTTAAATAACTGATATATGAGATTGCGTTTGAATGTATTATGATATCACGCATTTATTCTAAGTATGTTATTTTCTACCAGGCTTTCACGAGTCTGCCCGTTTTATGGGGTTTCAGGTAGATTATGATGTGCAACTTCGAAGCGGATACAGAATGCTTAGGCAGTGTCAAAAGCCAGTCTTTTTCATTCTCGAAGATAGTTTTGAAAAAATAATTATTGTTATCAAAATACTCTGATATGAATTTTAAATTATTGAAACTGAATTAAATCTTAATGTTCATATTTTAATTCAGTTATGATGATTGATTGTACTATAACTCACCCAAAGAAAAAAGTTGTTCCCGCTATTTAAAAAAAAATTAAATTTTATGGTTAAAATTTTAGAGCGTTACATGACATGTAATTCATTCAAGCATAGATACTAGAGCAAAATTTTAACTTCAAAAATCTATGGCATTTTAAGCAGCAATTTGATCAAAATAAAATGCCTTAGAAGGACAAATATTAGCCAATACATGACCAAAGCCTATAAACTTAGTCAAGCTTGTTTTCTCATCAACTACAATGTAGAGATCATGATTATATACCATGTAAATTATCACAAGATAAGAAGCATGGCAGTTTTGAAAGGTTACACATTATTTGCTAAAGCTTTGTGATGCATCAAGTCAATGCAGCTTTATGGATGATTCTTTCCCAAAGTCAGAAACTGCTCATAATTAGTGTGAGAGTACAAATTTGGAACAAACTTATGAGTAAAAAACCAAGAATTATTAAGAAAGATATTAATACTTTATCATACAAATCAATGGCTACAAACTTTAGGTTTGCATCTATCAACTGGTTCAATACAACATCTTCAAACATCAGGCAAAGTTTTGAAAACATAGGAACACAGTGAATCGATGAATTAAATCTAGCACGTCTTTGACATAGGCAGGCATGCAACAAGAACACGATTTGCAGATTGAAACTATTGAACAAAACAAGCATAACTTACAGAGGATCACAATCTTCCAAATAAAATAATCTTAGTACATATAACCACATAAATGCTAATTCCTCAAGAAACCATTTGTTTAAGAATATCTATGGCATTATTCAGCCTGCCCATCTTATTATACATTCCCTCTATAAGAGAATTACATATGAATACAACATATAACTATGTGCTTCCAATGCTTCATCCACTTTACTGTACATACACAGCCCATTTATGAGAATTCTACATGCTACAATGTCAAAATTACCACTCTTAACAAGACAGGCAACTAGCTGCATTGCTTTATCCATTCTCTTTTCTTTACAAAACCCATCCATATAAGAGCATTGTAGTTCTCTGCACTAGGTGCTATACCCATCTCAAGCATCAAATGGATTACATTAATGGCATCACTAATTCTTGCCATTTTGCAATGACTATCAATTATCTTAGTAAATATAACAGCGTCAAGCAGGATACCCAAACTTAACATCTCATAAAACAATGACTTGGATTCTTCCCATTGCCCAAGAACATAACCAACATAGCATTTACACTATTTGTTAGTGGTGAATATGCAGTGGAATTCAATTATGATCCCCTAATAGGAGTTATTGTGGACACCTTTGTAAATGATTGATCTGATTCTGCCTAGTCAGGGAAATGATTCTATGTATATATATGATCTATGAAAGCCACTTTGCAGCAGAAACCTTTCTCTGCCAGTCCAAACACAAGTTACAAGAAACAAAAAGAGATTCTAACAACATTCCCGTTTTAACCTGCCTAATGATCACGAGAACATATCAACCAATATGGAGAAGCATCACCAAAATAATCTCACAAAAGCAATAATAGCAAGCAGAAAAGTCTCAGTCCTAGGTCACTTAATATCCTTAACTGTAACACTCATGTTTTTTTTAAAAATTGTTGGATCCAGGTTGGATACGACCGGATTCAGGTCCACGCAGAAACACCACCACCACCACACCCCCCCCCCCGGTGTTTCTATTTATACCCCCACAAGGGGTTTTCTTTTTTAAAAAACCCTGAACCCCTCGAACCTTCGCCTGAGGTCCTGCTTGCCTAAAAACCCTGATGCCCCCTGCACCCTGAGCTTCCCCTACGCAACCCTCGCCTGAGTTTCCTCAACTCCTCTCCCTCCCGACTTCCATCTCTCTCTCTACTGAAACAGAAACCCTACATGCACTTTCTCTCCCCCTGCGTTTTCTTCTACCTGTACTCCCTCTCCCTTCGCCGAAGCTGCCAGCCCCTTTACTGGAGCTGTCGAGCTCCCTCTCAAGTATGCTTTTGCATCCTCTCCCATGTCTCCTGTTCTCCCCCCTTGTCTTCTCTTTGTGGATCTCAGGCAGGAGTGCTAACGCTCCTGCCCTCTCTCTCGTCTCCCTGTTGATTTTAGGTAGGAGCGCCGATGCTCCCACCCTCGCCCTCTTCCCTTCTCTCTAGCTGACGCTAGCAGGAGGGTGTCAGTCCGTCTGCCCCCTTTTTGTTTACGCAGGGAGGAGGGTCGCCTCTCCTGCCCTCCCTCTTGGTTTACGCAGGTTGGAGGGGCGACCCTCCTACCCTCTCTCTCTCTCTTTGTTTGTGCAGGCAGGAGGGGTGACCCTCTTGCCCCCTCTCTTTGCTCTGGGTCCCTTCAGAGTTGCAGCATCCTGCTGCAACTAAGATAGGATACTGAGCCCAATCCAGTTCTCTGCGCTGGAAGACCGAGCCTAGGCTCGGTCTTGTCTGGGTTAGGGGCGAGCCTAGCTCATCTACCAGGCTGAGCCCTCTGCTGCCCTCTCTCATACTCCTCAAAGCAAGATACTGAGCTGTGCTCGATTTAAACCGAGCCAAGCTGGTTCTTTCAATTCGAGGATCGAGCCTGAGCTCAATCCTGTCCTGCATGGTGGGTCGACCAGGATCGGTCGGACCACCGAGCATGCTCCCCTCTGTCCCTTGTTGCATGGGAACCGATCCTCGGTCGACTGTGGCCTGTCTAGCTGTGAGTTGTCCATTGCCTGCGGTAGCATCCCAACCAAGTTGGGAAGGCCCGACCAAGGTCGGCTTGATCTTTATCGAGCCCAGCTCGATCTCCGCCCCCCTATCGGTCATACGCAGCTGAGCTGAGCCTAGCCAACACTGGGCCCCAGCTTGGTTCACTCTGGTACTAGATCTGGCTCAATTCAGTCGGCTCAAACTAGGTTCGGGTTTGACCCATGCAACACAAAATATTGCTTATTTTATTAATTTTAAGTGATTGTATCACTCTTTTGCAGTGCAATAAAATATCTTTTAGCGCACCACATCAGTGCAATGGACGCGAAGCACGTACAAAGGCACGAGCCCTTAATAGCCTATGCTTGGAATCGTCAATGAATTCGACCATCTTTGAGATAGAAAAAAGTTTGCATATGAGGATAAATGACAAAATACTTCTAACTTATATATATATGCTTTTAACTCAATAATGTAGTTTTGCGTATTCTTATCCATTTAAAATTATGTCATTTACTTTGCCACAATGTTGTTACGTGCACAGGCTATTGCTTACGCAATTTACTTAGTTGATGTATGGTTTCATATATCGTGCACTTCTTATGCAATTTATTTAGCCGATGTATAGTTTTGTACATCGTGCATCACTTATGAAATTTATTTAGCTCGATGTGTGGTTTCGTACATCGAGCCTTGCTTTATGTCATTTACTTGTTGTCACACCTTTACGTGCGCAGGCTATTGCTTACGCACATTATTTGGTCGATATACAGTTTTGTATATTATGCACTACTTACGCAATTTATTTAACCAATGTACGATTGTCTACATCATGAATCACCTATGCAGTTTATTTAGCTCGATGTGTGGTTTCACACATCAAGTTTTGCTTTATGTCATTTATATTGTTGTCATGCTGTAATATGCACATGGTTATGTCTTGATATATATATATGTATTATATATATAAATAACTTTATAAGGTACACAATTTTGCGTACTCCTGCTTACCTTGCATTACGCTTACTTTTAAAAATGTAGATTTGCGCATGCTTGTCAAGTTTTTAAAGAAAAAGAGAATTTCATGCGAGATTTCAATGTTTGTAATATTCGTTGTTTCGAAAAGCGAAAACGAATATCTGACGGTTGCTTATTCGCAACCAAGTCTTTCTCTCGACCTTGCGTAGCCCTAAGAGGTACGTACGGTCTTTTGTTTTGATATCCAAAAATGACTAGGATACTCTTGGCCTAAAATACGAGACTTGGAGATTTTTAAATAATGTTAGGGTTTCTTTTTGAAAAACGGATACCCTCTCATTATAACGATACTATCAGATATGTGTGACATATTAGTACTATGATGATTGGATGATAAGTTTATGATAACCTCATAGCATGCAAATGCACAATGATGAAAAGGAAATCACATAAATGGTGATCATCGCTTTCACAAGCAAGATGCTCGAGTTGGTTTGAAAGACTAGAGCATGTACAATGGGTTGTCAGTTAAAATAGAACCTGACATACCCATTCATCGTTATGGTTCCGTCAAAAAAGAGGATGTGATGGTACAAAAACTTCGATGAACAAGTTGTTAACAACTATACTCCTCGAGCAAATGACTCGGTGTCCCTAGTCATCAGAGTTAAAAGACTCGGCTACCAAAAATTATCCTAGGTGGTAAGTCCCAATGATTTCTGCAGAAGTATGAATGCATCCTCTTGAACGAGTGGCCTCTGAAAAACTCTCTCTCGATCATTGGCTGTTTTCTTAGGAGTAGACTCAGCTAGTTGTCCGGAGTATCAAAATACATAGCATAACAAACCCCCGAGCACTCTCAGTTGTTTCTACATTTCTCCTGTGCGTACTCTAAGGACAATCAATATCAAAACAAGATTATCATGCGTATTTTGCTTATTTTGACTTACACATCACGAAAAGAGCAACATATATGTTAGTCTTATTCTGAATTATGATATTTATGCACTTATCAATTTTTTATCAATCTGACCCGTTTCATGGGTACATGTGATTAATAGGTCGGATTGGCAAGCAATGATATGATGATATCAAGATGAGACTTTTTCCCTAACATTTCATTCCTGAGGATATTTCTTTGTAATTTGGTATAAGGGTTTTCTTGAAATTTCTCTTTTTGTATAAACTTTAAAACCTCATTTTAAATCTATTTGATATCAATGAATATACAGAGTTACAAATCCGTTGTGCAAAGGAAAGTTCGCATGCGCTCAAGGTCCGTTAACTTGTCATTTCAAATACCATTTTTCACTGAATTGCTATTTTAAACTCTGAAAAAGGAATGATTACAAAGCTTTCAAAATTTTCCTAAAAAATTACAAGTCTGGGATTAGTGGGCGTTACATTAACACATTAAACTAATGAAGTGTGTATTAATATCCAGATGGTTGCATGCAACCAATCTCAATAAAATGGGTGCCCTTTACTACTTACAATATTAGGATATATAGATGAATGACTAGCACACGAATCACAAGGGGCACAAGCTTAATTCTGAAGGCATGAAAAGATTAGACTGCTCAACAAACAGAGAAAACCTAACCTTGGAGGCAATTGAGAAAACAGTTCCTTGCTCAGATATTCGCTTCAGCCTTGGAGGCAATTCCTTTAAGATTTTAACTTTGCCGTGCAAGGATGTTATAAAATGATCTATATCAAATATATCTTCAAAGTCACTGCAATATATGCAATATATGCATGGGAATCAGCTGTGTGAAAGAGGCACTAAAGAAGATACAATAATGAAAAGCAAACCGAATCAACTAGAATTATATTCAAGATACAAAGAAATCAAAGGCCCTAACCTTAGGTATGCTCAAAATGAGGTTTTATCCAGCTCTGGTACAATTAGCGTTACATTCATGGATCTTGCAACATCAACCATGTCACATATCTGCAGTTTCCAGCACAACTAATAATCCTTAATTTTTTAATACAAGAACAAAAAAACAACATCCTGTAACTATAGGTGAAAATGCATCCAATTGAACAAATCAAGCATCTGGCAAACTAACCACAACCCGCATTTTATTAAGACCACCATTGCAAAAAACCTTCAAGTAACCATTGTTCTTGTAATATCCTACAACATTATGAAAGATCATATAAGAGATGAAGTCAAGAATGATGTTCAATATGAATGGTTAAAATCCACCAAATAAATTAGCAACAATTCTCCAATCCAAATCTTGGTGTTACAGATAAAAAGTAACAAAAATGGAAAGCGGAACAAGAAAAATTTCTTCTCAACAAAGAATGAGATCAAAACTTTCATAGAAACAAGATATAGATTTACAATAAATATGAATTTAGAAACAAACACTATTTTTAAGATTCTTGGGACACTTTTTATGATTCTTGGGATTTAAGATGCAAGTTATTGCAGAGAGTTAACCCTTGTGTTGCTAATATATGCTAGAACTTTGTCTTTGTCTTTGTCTTTGGTGCCAACAGTTGCAGGAATGACGAAAGGAATAACAACATCCTTATCTTCTTCATCAATCAAAATCATTCTACACCTCAACTGCTTTTACCACGACACTCTTAGCTAACTTTGAGTCAGCAGAACTATCAACATGTCGACAAACTAGAACCTTCCCTCTAACCTTAGATTTTTCAATGAGCCATCTAAGCAATAGCTGCAGCAGATTAAGCTAAGTAAATATGAGGTATTTTCAAAATTTGAGACAAATGAGCAAGCATTAAGCTCTCTTGGTGTCACATTTTCCAAGTCATCTTGACCGGTAAGGAGTAAACCCACAAATGCATCTGAAGCAGACATGATCATTGCAAGAGCATTCATATTGTTGACACTGAGGCTCTCACCTTGCTCATTGAAAAAGGAAAAATTTGTTCAAAATTTTGGCAAATGTTAATCTACATACAGAAGTGGATAGTTCATCTGAATCGTAGTGTCGTCACCAAGAACAATGGTAGAGCTAAAGTCTTTGTTTGTTGCACCAGCAACAACAGTGATCATCCAAGGAGCAATATTTGTTGCAGAGCTTTGAACAACTTCATTTTCAACAGAAGTGACAACTGTGATTCTATTGCTCCCTGCATGGAAAGACCCAATTGAGATGGCATCTAAGAAATAGTCTCCCTGGGGATAATTGGGACCGAGGGAGAGTGACACGATGTCAACTCCATCCATGATCGCATCATCGAATGCTGCAAGCAAGTCTGCATCATAGCACCTAGAATCCCAGCATCTCTTGTAAACTGCAATTCTAGCTAGAGGAGCTCCTACTCTTGCCCCTTCTGCTTCCAATCCATTAAAATTCATGTTCACATATCGACCAATGTGACTACCATGACAACAAATATCTCCAGAAAAATTATAGTTTTCAGGTTTAGCTGAAGTGTTTCTAGCACTACCCAAACCTTTTTCAGCTTGAAACCCAGTGAAATAATATCTTGCTCCTATCACTTTCCTGCACTAAAAAAAAACTCATTTGGTAATCGACTAATCGTCGTTTGTTGTTTTTCAATAAGCACAGAGGAGGGATTTTTGTCAGTCAAACCTGTTGCAGGTTGAAGAGTTGAATGCTTCTCCTTCGTGGCAAAGCCCCTTCCATTTTGAAAGAATGGGAGACATCTGACTATCGGTAAAACTAGGACCTTTTGGCTATAAACCTAAATATATTGAAGAGAACGAAACATACCTTTTTTGTTGTTGCAGAAGCGGAAAAACAACGGATCGATGATGCTCGCTTTTGCTCAACGGATATGTGCCCTCACTTGGAGAGAACGACTAATCCATGAGTCCAAGTGCCCCACGATGTTCGCCTCACCGTCTTCTTCCTCTTTCTTTTAATTGTGCACACACTGTGCATTGTTTTGGTCTCACTGTGCACTGAATGCTACAGTAGCCTCCTTCTTCTTCTTCTTTTTCACTGTATTTCTCCTCTCTTCCTTTTTCGCATATCAGAGGAAAAGTGCCCTCAAGATGGGGGAAGTGGGCAGTTTGTAAACCACCCCTTTCTCCAACGTGGGCCGGGTCCGGATCTTGCCCATCATGGGTAGATCTGGTACCCAAACCAACATTCTCCCACTCGCACATGATGGGAAGAGATCTAAGAATAAGGAACACCAAACATGTTCAGATGGTGAATAACATCGGGTATTCATACTAGCAAATGGACCGTGCGACCCGTGAGCTTAGGGAGTGGAGGCATATTATGTACCGGTTAGTGTAACATAATAGCCTAAACCTGCAAATAATAAGATAACACAACGTATACCTGCGCAAGCCAGATAAGAAGCTCACTGTATCCTAGATCAAATACATTTTTCACATTCTAGCATACTGAATCCCTTTGCACATATTATAGTGCTAAGCTATGCTAGACAAGGCCTTTCATTATGTCACATGTTTCATCATAAACCCAACCATCCCTAGGATGTAGTAAAATAAGCTAGCTTTTAACATATGCATAATCTAGAAATGTCAAATGATCTTCCTTTCCAACTCTTATTCTTTGAATCAAGATAAGTTGCTTTCCCAGATATGTTCTTTTAGGCCGAATCATACATGCTCTTAAGCAACATGCTAAAGTAGCAACACTCATCTTTCTCCTTAAAATAAGGTTAAAAGTCAATAAGGACACCAATATATATATATATATATCAATGACTCACACAATGAAAAAGCAGGAATCATTCTTCATTTTCTTTTGTGGTCGACTTAAAGATATGGTGCGACATACGTGGTATGACTCACGTATTACGGCAAGACAATCTCACTCTAGTGAGTGTATGCATACACCATAAATTCTTTGCCGTACAAATCTTAACTATCAGTTTCTCCCCGAGAAACTAACTTGAGTCATTCAGGATGCACATTCTCGTGCAATGTCTATCCAAGTCCTCAAATCTGGTCAACCAGGTTACCCTTGACATTTAGATAGCAAGGTCGGTCTTTCCATATAGTTAAATATACACAAGACCTCATCCTAACCCAGTTAGGGCGATGTATCCCATATACGTATATATGACGGATATCATAACTCATTGTACTCCCACTCTTTTGAGTTACTAACACATGATACCCCAAAAATTTGACATGCTTATTAATTCAGCAACCCTGGATTTTGTTACATCTCATCTCAGCCCGCTCACAAGCAACGTCTGAGGCGATAAATTTGTGTGAGAAGATTTATCTCAAACCTGGTAGCATACTCATATAGATGTGTAACATGCTATATAATGATCATAGAAAGAAATATGAATAATATTAGTGATGTCTTCTTTTAAATCGTTGTAATTTTGAAAAGATTTTTATATGAAAAACATGTGAAAACCAGACATCAAATAATAAAAACCGGTTCTCACTAGTGGATGAGACCGGGTCGAACTCAGGGAACGGGAATATGTTGTATTCAAACACACAAGTCTAAACTATTCTTTATTGCCGAATTATTGAAATGTAAAGTGTTCAAGAAAAGTAAAAACAACTAACTATTACAACAAATGAATACCCTTCGCAGAGGGCGTAAAGTGCAATATTTACAAACCCAATTAAAATTCCTAATTCTAAAAATAAAAGCAAAAAAAAGCTTTATTCTTCGTACTTCGCGCCACACACTCACTTCCGTTCCAATCCCTTGCAATTCTGCACAAGTCCAACGAAACACGAGCAGTACACGAAAGAAAAACAAAAACTAACACCTAATTATCAGAATTCGGATAATGCACTCAAACTTGATAGTAGTTAAACCAATTCACAAATGTAAACATAAAAGTAATCCATGCATCCACCCTAAAATTCTTAGATCATGTGATCAATGGTCACCAAAAATTTCAGCTGCAATGAGGATCATTGAACAATGACATCTAATTGATCCATTTCCTCATTTATTCAAAAATCAGTAATTTCCACACTCATATCGGATTCAAATATCTGAGCAAACACATTCGCTTATATCTCCATAGAAGTACTGTTCACCAGAAGAAGTAATGAACAGTAATCATCAAAAATTGCAACTATTCATTGGAAAACCTCATCTAGCTAAGTTTCACTCACCGAAAATCAGATGATAATCAATCAGATTATCGATCAAGATTTACCTGATTCAATTCAATGAGATCAGAACCTTACAGGATTTTTTTTTTAAATCAGAATTAATACAAACCTTCAATTGATTCTGGAAATCCTGTAAGCCGTTGGGGATGAAACTTGCTGGACATCCGATTTCAGTCATATCGATTAACAAGATTCGAAAACAAAAATTATCATCTCATGATATTAATTCAGATATCCAGTTACAGTGGATCAAAAAAAATTGATTCAAACCAAGGATTATCGTTGTCAATGAAAAGCACAACCAGATAAACGGTGGATTTCCATTTCCTGATGGATATCAATGTAGATGTATATTTAGAGTGCTTGAAAAACAGAGTGATCGATCCAGATGATCGATCAATCTGTACAAAAAATGAAGTTTAGTCCAGATGGTTGAGTGAATCTTATATTCTTTATGCTGTAATCTGGCAACTATGAACACCTGTGATTTCAATGCACACACTGCGATGCATGTTATGAAAGAAGAGAAAAAAAAAATAGAAGATTCACAAGGAATTTATGAAGCACGATAAAAGGAAACAATATATGAAAATCAAATGCTAAAACTGATCCTTACATCCGATGAAAAACTGCAAACTAAACTTAAACAAAACTCTATCGGCTAATCGTATGACATCAGATTAACGAAACAGAAGATTATTAAGAAAGAACAGAAAAAAAATCAAAGAAGAAGAAGAGAAGATGATCTGAAGAAGAAAAGTAAAACTATTTTCTATTTTGATTTTATGAAACCGATCACTACTGTAATTACAAATGAAGTAAAAAAAACAGGAAATTAAGAGAAGAAGATTAGGAAGAGAAGAAGATGCAGAGGAAGAAGAAGAAGAAGAAGAAGAAGAAGAAGAAGAAGAAGAGGATAAAGAAGAGTACTCAGCACTCACCGTGAACCTGAGGGGTTTGGGGAGAATGTGGCGACCTCCACCACCACTGCCATCACCGGAATGAGGAGCTTCCACCACTGCTGCCGGCTGGAAAGAAGAAGAGGAAGAAATAGAAATTAGGGAAAAGGAGAGCCACCGGCAATGGTGGAGGGAGGAGAGAAGAGAGGAATTAGAGGGAAAGAGGGGAAAGAAGGCTTCAGGCGTGAATGGAAGGAGGCGCCCTTCTTTCCCTGTTTTGGGGGTTTTTAAAAACAACAAACCGGCTGGAACCGGTTTGAAACAAATGCAAACCGGTTCAAGCCGGTTTGTTTATTATTTAAAATTCAAACCGGTTCAGCCGGTTTATTTATGATTTTCTCAATTTTTTCCAAGAAACCCAAACCGTGTAAACCGGTTGGTTATTTTATATTTTTTTTCAATTTTTTAAAAAACAAAAACTATGTAAACTAGTTTATTATAAAGTTTTCAAAAATTAAAATCAAAACTTATTTATAAAGAAACTAAAAAAAACTATTCTAGCTATTTATATTTATATATATATATTTTTCTTTTCTAAAAAACAAACATTTAAAATGATTTTAAAAACTATTTTCTCTATTTTTTTATTTTATTTTTAATTAAAAACTAACACTAGACTACTATGAATATAACAAAAACTAAAATATGTATAAAAATGTAAAATAAAACTATTTTTCATGCATTTTCTATTTTTAAATCATTTTAGCACATTTACTCAAAAACTAACATAAAATTGGGTTTTTAAAATATTATTTTATAAAATCATGCATATTTTAATGTTAATAAACCCTGAATTATATGCATGATCAATTAACATATCAAATCTTACAAATACCCATAGATTTTACATGTTTAACATAAGAATCCCTATTGATTGGCTTAGTAAAGGGATCTGCCACCATATCTTGGGTATTAACATATGCTAAGGCAACCTTGCCTTTAGATACAATATCGCGCATATAATTGCATCTTGTATCAATATGTTTGGTTCTATTATGAAACTTGGGATCCTTAGCAAAAGCAATTGCTGCTTGATTATCATAGAATAAAGTCACTGGCAGTTTTGCTTCAGAAGAGAGTCTCAAATGTTTGATGAATCTCCTTAACCAAACACATTCCTGCACTGTAAATGAGCCTGCAACAAATTCAGCTTCCATTGTGGACAAGGCTACACACGTTTGCTTCTTACTACACCAAGATATAACACCATTGTTTATCAAGAACACATAGCCAGACGTAGACTTACGCTCATCAGGGTCCCCGCCCCAATCTTCGTCAGTATATCCTATCACACACATGTTACCACCATGGTAACAAAGAACTGAATCTGATGTGCCTTTAAGATATCTCATAATCCTCTTGACAGCCTTCCAATGGGCTTGTCCTGAATTAGCTTGATATCTACTCACCAACCCTACTGCATAACATATGTCAGGTCAGGTGCACATCATAAGGTACATAAGGCTGCCTACTGCACTGAAGTAAGGGACTTTGGACATAGCTTCTATTTCTTTAGATTCCTATGGACACATCTTAAGACTTAAATCATTCCCTTTTGTAACAGGAGTATCTATGAGTTTACAACCTTGCATATGAAATCATTTTAAGACCTTCTTTATATATGACTCTTGTGAAAGAGAAAGAAGTCTTCTTTATATATGCTTCACCCATGTCTTTCATTTCAAAATGAATAGACAATCATTCTTTAATGGTTTTCAGAAACTCTAAATGATTACTAGCCAATAAAATATCATCCACATATAGAGTTAGAATCACAAATTTTGGACTTTGACGCTTAAGATAAATACAATGGTCCTCATCAATCATAGCAAAGTCATTGCTTATGATGGTCTCATGAAACCTTAAATACCACTGTCTGGATGACTGCTTTAATCCATAAATGGATCGTTTGAGCTTGCATACTTTGCGCTCAAAGCCAGCAGTAACAAACTCCTCGGGTTGTTCCCTATATATTTCTTCATCCAGTTTTCTATTAAGGAATGCAGTCTTAACGTCCATCTGATGTAATTCTAAATCCATATGTGACACTATGGCTAACAAAAGGCGAATAGAGGTCATTTTGACCACAGGTGAGAATGTTTTATCATAGTCTATCCCTGCCATTTATGTATATCTTTTAGCAACCAAACGAGCTTTATATCGCTCGATAGACCCATCAACATTCCTTTTAATATTGAGAACTCATTTGCTACCAATAGGTTTTCTTCCTTTTGGAAGATTAACAAGATCCCAGACCTCGTTGGATGCCATGAATTTCATTTCCTCTTCCATTGACTTGTGCCATTCATTCCTTTTAGAACAAGATAGAGCATCTCAGACACTCTTAGGTATATTATCATCTTGGGGTATAACCACAAAGGCTTCCCCTTCGATTTGGAATCTCTGACGAGGAATTCTTTTCCTTGAACTCTTTCGAGTTGCCAGATCTTCATCAAAATTGATATCCACTTGAGTGTTACTCCCACTATCCAATAGTGGTATAAACACATCTTCTTGTGTCTTTAAAACATGATGATCAATCTCTTTAGATTGATCTTCATTATCCAATTCATAGAACTGAAAGTGATGCTCTATCTCTCCTTTTTTAGGAAAGTCATCTTCAATAAATGTGGCATCTCTAGAATCTATCTCAGAAATACTCCCATCTATATTCTCTCCTAAGAACACATATCCTTTCGAATGTTCACAGTAGCTTATAAAGATACACTTTTTTCCCCTTGGACCCAATTTTTCATATTGATGGAAAAGATTATGAACATATGCAGCAGACCCCCAAGGTCTGAGATAAGCCAAATCTGGCTTTCTACCTTTCCATAATTCGTAGGGAGTTGAAGAAATAGATTTAGATGATACACGATTTAATACATGAGCAGTAGTCAACAAACAATCACCCCAAAAAGAAATGGGTAAATTTGCCTGCACCATCATGGACCTGACCATCTCTAAGAGGGTCTTATTCCTCCTTTCTGCAACACCATTTCGTTGCAGAGTTCAAGGAGTAGTTAATTGTCTATCTATCCCTTTATCATCACACAATTCCTTGAATTATTCGGATAGATATTCATGTCCATGATCTGTTCTCAAAGCCTTGATCCTACGATCAAGTTGATTCTCCATCATGTTCATAAAGGATCTAAAGCAATCCAATGTTTCAGATTTATGTGAAATTAAATACATATGGCTAACTTGTATATAATCATCAATAAAAGTGATGAAATAAGAAGCTCCATGCCTCGTTGCCACATTAATTGACCCACATATATCTGAATGAATTAATTGAAGAGGATAGGTTGCTCTAATTGCCTTTCCAAAAGGTAATCAAGTTGCTTTTCCAGTAAGGCAATGCTCACATATAGGCATATCAATTTTTGCATGGAATCCCAAAAGACCCCCTCGTGCGAGCCTATCCATTCTCTTTTACCTTATATATCCAAGTCGAGCATGACATACAGATACACCCACATCTATATTATTAGTAGTTAAAACAAGTGAAAAACATTCATCATTAACATTCAAACTTATAAGTTCAGTGTCCAACACATAGAAACCATTCATCAAGAAACCAGAAACAACTAAAGTTTATCCACAAATGATGTCAACATTGACATCCCCAAACACAAGTTTATAGTTTAACACAGACAAAGCAGAAACTGAAATCAAATTTCGTTGAATCTCTGGAACATGCAGAACATCATATAATAATAAAGATTGCCCTTCTCGCAAATCCAATTTGCAAGTCCCGATCCCTTTGACTTCTGCTTTAGTATTATTCTCCAGAAACAACCACTTCGAACCATATGACATCTTCCTGTATTCGACGAAGTTTGTGCGGTCTTTGATCATATGGCCGGTGGCTCCTGAGTCTACAATCCACATAGGATTAGTTTCAATAATTAGTGCACAACTACAAACATTTGCACATAACACAAGAATTTTAAGAGAATGTACATTCTCCTGCTCATGACATTCATGAGCATAGTGACCCAAATTTCCACACTTAAAACATTTCGCATTTGCCTTATCTTTCTTACTTCCATGCTTCCCAGAGCGCTGATAAGGCTTCTTTTCTTGCTCTTTGTCTTGTCCCTTCTTGTTACCCTTCTTGAACCTCCTTGGTCCATAAAATTTCTTCTTAAAAGATTTTGGCCTTTTAGAGCTTTCTGCCACATATGCCCTCATGCTAAATGATTGAGTCACTTCGAGGCAATCATTTTCCAGTTCTACATGGCGGGTGATATCATCGAAAGTCTTAATACTTTCGTTGTGAGTCATATTAATTTTCATATGCTCCCAACTATGTGGCAGAGATCGAATCACAGCCTGGACATGTTGTTCATCTGTAAGGGTATGCTCTGCACTATTGAGCTCTCTAATCATGTTTGTCATCTCCGTGAGATGCTGGCTCATAGTGTGCTGAGGGGATTTTCTTTATGAATCGAACCTGATGGTCAGCCTCCTTAGCTTTGTGGCTGATGTTCCCCCAAACTTATCTTTAAGGGTCATCCACATCTGTTGAACAGTTTTATAATGCTCAAATTGGCACATAATGTCATCCTGCATAGAACATAGCATGGTGACACGCGCAACAATATTCATGCGCTTCCATTTCTCATAGGTCTCCATGTCCCTACGAGATTGCGCCCCATTACCAATTTCAGGTCGATCCATAGTATGGTTGAGAGCCTCCAAGGCCTCAGCCTCCTCTAGTGTAAACTGAATCTTTCTATGCCATATATCATAATTATCACCATTCAGTTTTTCAATTCATGCTAAATCCATTATGAATTTACTCGGTGCAGCCATGTCCTTATAAAATAAGAGTAAAACAATGTGCAAATATGTTATTCAAGCATGTTATGATCTAATCATTAGCACATCTATATGCAGTCATAATCACACGATTAGATAACATATAATTTTCACAGGGCGTGGAATCGAAAGCTCACTACGTTCAGAATCATCTTCCACTTTCCTTAAGATAATTATATTCACCTAAACTGTATTATGACTGTTTAAACAAGATATCAACACATAGAGTAAGTACTTCCAAAGTACTTCAATCTCCTTATATGATCAATATAATTATATTACATGCATTCAAATTCAGAAAAAAATATATTAAGTTATACGAATCCGGGTATCCTCGGCCTAGTAGTGGCTTAACCAAGGGAATTTGCAGCTCCAGCCATTGGCTATTGGCCTCGACCTACATGGACCCTGGCCATGCTAGGGTTCGGCCCAAAAAAAAAATCTTCAGCCCAGTCGCAATACCCTAACCCGTGGCTGGGGAGCCAGGCCTGCAACCTATGCCGCAATGCCGAGAGCTAGGCATGCGGCCTGTGTCGCAGGGCCGGCCTGCGCTGCAGGGTCTCACCTGGTCTGGTTTTGGCCTGCGACCTCTGTCGCAGGATCTGGCCCGAGGTTGAGCCTGCGTCGTAGGATATGGCCTGGGGCCGGGCCTACACCGCAGCAGCCCACCTGGTTGTAGCCCAGGTTTGCGACCTTGTCGTGGGGCTGGCAGCTGCAGTGGCCTGCCCGACTAAGGGCCCATTATGCAGTCCTGTCACATCATACACGGAGTGAGAAGGTCCAAGGTCAGACATGCGGTACTAGGGTTTTCGCGCAGGCCCGATAGCAGCCCCACAACGTGCATCCACGAACGCATAATGGTGGATATGGGGATACATCTGCAAGCAAAAAAATAGCATAAATAAACGATGGCTCTGATACCAATGAAGAGAATGAAACATCCCTTTTTTGTTGTTGCGGAAGCGAAAAAACAATGGATCGATGATGCTCGCTTTTGCTCAACGGATATGTGCCCTCACTTGGAGAGAACGACTAATCCACGAGTCCAAGTGCCCCCACGATGTTCGCCTCACCGTCTTCTTCCTCTTTCTTTTAACTGTGCACACATTGTGCACTGTTTTGGTCTCAATGTGCACTGAACAGTAGCCTCCTTCTTCTTTTGCACTGTATTTCTCCTCTCTTCCTCTTTCGCATATCAGAGAAAAAGTGTCCTCAAGATGGGGGAAGTGGGCGGTTTGTAAACCGCCCCTTTCTTCAATGTGGGCCGGGTCAGGATCTTGCCCATCATGGGTGGATCCGATACCCAAACCAACATATATTATCCTCAAGAAAAAAACTAAAGTCATAATAATGAATCTCTTGAAATCTATCTTCTTCACAAGAAGTAAACTATCTTGTACTATTAGGGTTATACATGCAACCCAAACATGAAATGTGTGCACGAGAAAAATTCTTAGTCGTTTCATACTCAAGAAATCACAAAACCATGGAAACCATTTTTTCTATGCATATTTACAATCAAATAACACTAAGGCTCTGTCTCAACAAAGGGCTAAGCTATCAATGCATGTGAAGATGAACCACATTCATGGTAAATGTTTGTGAACATGTAAAAATATAATTCTTTTAAAATTTTCTACAAGATGAATCCAGTAAAACTTCATAAATTTTTAAAAGATATTTACACTCAATGAAACCAATGATGAGATTCTCCTGGTTCCTGGTGGAGAAGCCACAGATTGATGAAGAACCCTCATGAAACAAGAAAAACCCTGGGTAGAGCTCCGCACTCACAACTACACAGAATAATCCAATCGATACAACTAACAAAAAACAATCTCAACAATGAAAGAATAACCCATTTCATAATCACAAAAATTAAAACAAAAAAAAGAAGAAACCAGTTTTTGGGCAGAGAAGAGGGATCCATTTCAACTCACGATGACGGTGATGGTGGTGCAGAAAAGAGGGATCCCCAAGCAAAAATCAGTTTTTGCATAGACGGTGAGGAACGCAACAACGAAGAACTGCGGGAGGCAGCAACAAGGCAGGATAGACGCTCGACGCGAGAGGGGGAAAAGGAAGAGTTGAAAAAGATTTTTCCCGCCCCTTTTTAGCATTTACGGGTTTTTTGCTGGCGCAATGTTATGTGCGCCAGAAAAAACAAATTTTTTTTTGGGATTTCCTGGCGCAAGATGAAGTTGGGTCAGAGAAACCAAGTTTTTTCCTGTGCAACTTCAGTGTGCGCTAGCAAAAAGGGTTTTCACTAGCTCCGTAATTTTTGCAGAAAACTTTTTCGTTGGCGCAGTTAATTTACACGCCAGTAAAAGAAGTTTTTTTTTCTGGCACTATTCTTGGGTGCACCAGAAAAAACTGTATTTCTTATAGTGCGGGTTGTCTGGGACTGGCCGGGCTAGTCCATCCCCTAGAGAGCCTCCCGATTAGCTGAACCATTGATATTTTTTTTGAAGGCAAGCTGGGGTTAGGCAGACCCTACCATACCATTGGGTTTTGAACTGGGCCAGGAGGGGCAGGGCTCCGTTTTCCCTCGGTCTATTGTCATCCCTTAGAAGGATTGGGGACAGTGTAGGACGGGAATCGAGGCATAAGTCCATCCTTGTACTGGGATGAATTTTAACCTTCATCCCCGTTTCATGCCCTTCATCCCTGGTCCAAACGGGGCAAAGCGAGGTGGGGCT
This sequence comes from Nuphar pumila, assembly GCF_984573655.1. Taxonomy (NCBI): domain Eukaryota; kingdom Viridiplantae; phylum Streptophyta; class Magnoliopsida; order Nymphaeales; family Nymphaeaceae; genus Nuphar; species Nuphar pumila. The sequence continues at coordinate 84,680,658 of NC_143260.1, read as the reverse complement.
CCGTTTTCCTCCGGTCCACTGCCATCCCAAATTGAGACAACGATCTTGGATACCGAGTTTATCATTCAGCTATAAGAATTTACGGTGTTTTAGGAAAGAATTTCCATGGCATTGCATGTGGCAATGGCTGGCAGGAGCAGTTAGTGCAAGTCACTTTGTGTTGGGACGTTGCAACTACTAATCCCAATGGTATGATTGTATAACTGTTAGGGGTCTGCCTAACCCAGCTTCTCTGCTCAAAGAAGAAAAACGAACGATAGGCCAAGAATACCGTACTATGCCCAGGTGGAAAACAAAGGCATAATATTCATGATAAAATAAAAAGCACTAGCAAAAAAATTGATAGGTTTGAATTATAGTCACAAATATTGATTTTGGCTATATCACGAGGCAATTTCTCATGGTATTATAGGTTAGGTTGATCAATTTTGGAAACAAATCTTAGGTTTTAATTTTTTTAAAAAATATATATATAAAAACTAACAAAAATAAGTAAGAATGTTTAAAACACACATATAATAAAAGAAATAAGTGGAAAGTGCATAAGAAAGAAGAAAAACATATTTGCCCACAAGGGCTCTACTCATTTGATAGGAGCGGCTTGTGAATGTCACCAAGTTGACAGGACATCACAAGTTTGAAACTCATGCATGTTGCCTCTTGCCGCAAGGTCGAAGCTGGGTGCACTCCCAAGTGGGCAATGGGACCTCAAGGGTTTTACCAACTGGAAGCCAGCCAATGTATTGGTTGGTGATTGGTTTTTCTTAGATTATCCAAAAAAAAAAATAGAAGAATAACATATTGAAGATGTAGAAAATAAATAAAAATGTAAATATAATTGTTATTATCATGATATTATTATGAGAATATCGTGACATAATTAAATTGATGATATTTTCAAAAATATTCTGAAATTTTACCTTTAATATCATTTTTTGAAAATACAACGATAATGCTGTGATGTATTGAAATTATCACCAAACTCTGTGACCATGGTTTGAATTAATATGACCATACGGGTGATAATAGATATATTTCACGACATTTTTTTTTGTGGCAATTTAAAAAAATGCACCCAAGTTATTTAGGCTATCAGGGGTGCCCCACTATTGCATGCTCTGCGAGTCCACCACCATTACGTAGGCCATCAGGCGTAGCTAGGGGGGGGGGGGGGCAGGACTGGGGCTGTAGCCCAGTCCTTCCTCCCGAAACAGTTAATTTTTTTGTTTTTTTTTTAAAGCCCAGTCCTAGCCCAGCCCTGATTCCATATGAAATAGCTTTTTATCCATTTTTGTAGCCCAGCCCTGACTGCAGCAAATAGTTTGATTTGTCCATATGAAATAGATTTTTCTTAATAATTGTAGCCATTTTTTATTTTATCTCAAAAAAAAAATTTTGGGGGCGCTGCCCCCGAACCCCCGACTATCGCACAAATAAACGTTTTTTTGCTACACCCCTGTTTGCCCCCCCCCCTCACATGAATCCTAGCTACGCGATTCAGGGGTGCCCTTATGTATCGATCCATATGCATCGATCTGGTCCAGACGTCATGTTTCCTGAACATATGCATGGATGTCTAATGAAATTTTTTATGTTGCATTACATAAGACTAGCTTGTGTTAGTGTTACATAGATGCCTATATAGGATAATGAAATATATGAATTTTTTGTCAGTAGGAGCCATCCAGTAAGGCACTATGTGAGTCATAGAGAATATTGCACATGAGGAATTTTTTTTTATGAAAATAGGACACAAAGTTTTTTAATTTTTAATCAATAAAACATTTTTTGGTATTTTAATAGTTAAAAATACATGTTTTTTATTAAAAAATATTAAAAATATTAGATCATTAGGTATGATTGTAGGGCCAGGGTTTAGAACAGCAACGAGGGTGGCATCCAAACATGGAAATGTTGCTGTCTCTCGATTAAAGAACCGCAATCTTTTCTCCCATACGGTACGCAAAGGGTCATCGAGACATGCAATCATGTTTTCTATCCCCCACCTCCACGTTTCCGACACCTCACATTCACCTTCCCCTTTCTCTTGTTTGGTATTATCTGCATACAAGAGAAAGTTTGGTTCCTAAATATTCCTTTTGGCACCCAAAGGGTGAACCATATGACATGCAGGTACATTAAGAGAAGGCAGGTACCAGCATTGTAAAAAGCAAACCTTCTAATGGTACTTTGGGCCAACATGGTGATTGGAGAAACAAGATGAGCCGCGGTCGGCTCGCCTGTATTCAGCTCATAAAAAGCTTGTTCAAAATTGTGTAATAGGCTCGTTATGCCAAGCTTGAACAGTGGGTGTTCAGCTAGTCTTAGCTTGTAATGTTAACTTGTTATATATATATATATATATATATATATATATAGAGAGAGAGAGAGAGAGAGAGAGAGATGAATTGTAGAACGTCCTTTCCGTCGGACAATAGCACACATTTGCACTGCACAAAAGGCACATTTGAAAGTGAGAAACACACCTCATGGGAAAAGAAAAATGTGCTTATGAAAAGTTTTAATATGATAATTTTTCTAAAATAAAAGGTTTTCATTTGTTTGTGTGCATGAAAAGGAGGATGAGGAGGGGAGGGAAGAGAGGAGCGCAGCTGAGACGAGAAGAGGAGGGAGAGGGAAGAGGAGGAGAGAGTGAGGACGAAGGAGAAGGGACTTGATGTTGTGGAAAAGGGCGGCATGCTGCCTGAACGGTGTATCCGCAGTGATCAGATGATGGGTGGTAGGCATTTTTCGGTGGCTTCCGCTGCATTCTCTTGGCCGAGCAACTAGTCTTGCTGGAAATGGGCCTCAAAGATGACCATTGTCAAGGTTAGGAAAGATGTATTATCAAAGTGAGGGTAGTGATCAGACAGCGAAAAGCGGGCTTTTCTGCAAAATTCTGGCCCCGCCTTCGATTCGAAGAAATTCTGCACAAGGTCAAGGATAGGGTTTTCGATTGAGCGATAAGTGCGGATGGTGATCTTAGACAGGCCGGGTTGGGCTTGGTCAGGAGGGGCGAGCCAACGAAGATTGCGTCGATGCCACCTGTCGGCGAGCTGTTGCGTTAGTCAGTGAACTTGAGGAGAGAGTGGTAGTGGTGACATGGATGGCGGTAGGTGGTGGGGACTCTTGATAGAAAACATTCCTCCACCACCTCCCTTAGAGGAATGTTTTTTATAAAAAGTGTGTTTCTTAGAAAAACTTTCTTAAAAAAAAGTCTCACTTGTTTGGAAGGGTTGAAAAAAACATATGGATTTTTCATCTATTTTCAGTTTTCCTACATCTTTCTCACTTTCAAACATGCCCAAAAAATATTGTGCAATAAAGGGCTTTAGCATCATTCTTTACCGCCATTAAAGCTCCTTTAATTTTAACACATTATAACTGATGGGGCTTTAGCGGGGGTAAAGAATGCTAACGCCCCTTTTTGCACAAACTCAGTGCGTTTGATCGAGGGTGTGCATGTGTCCGAGAGGAAGGGCATCCACTGTTACACCCTTCCATATATATATATATATATATATATATATATATCATCGAGTATAGGCGGTTGAAGTGTTGTCTTGCAAGCAATATGGTTAGAACTCAAATCCTATTGATTGCAACTCTTAAACTTGTAAATGAGTCACTCTGAGCTTGGTTTACTAGTTTTAGAGTTTAAATTCTGTTATGTTCAATTTTAAAAACCTGATTATTTTTTGTATATACAAGATAGCTCGAGCTCAGCTCACTGAACTTAGGTTCACAATAAGCTCAAACTTTAACTTAGCTCGACACAAGAACAAGCTAAAGCTTGAACACGCTCTGTTCCGTTTGTTCCAACTTTACCAGCCCTCATTGTGATGATACCGATCAACATAACAGTGCAAAACCAAGAAGTTGGCCCCATAGCCAGATTTTGTGCAAAGAAATGCAAATCAGCAGGTGCATGAGTCAGTCAACTTGGAATCGACTGACCGAGCTGCCTACTAATTAATCACAAACAGGGTACCTTAGTTTATAGTTGAAAATTGAAATCCAATAAGGAGGCCTTCACTTGCTTGTGTCTCAAACCCAATTGAGGCTTTAAAGTGAAGCCTGCAGAAGATTCAAAATCACGCAATGTTGAATACAAGGATTTGAAACATTCATAATCCCTTAAATCCATGCTTCCCATATGTGTTTGATTACCTCAAATCTCTGAGGAGAACCGAGGTTTCATGGATCGGGGCATGAGGCCCACACCTTGATCTAACCTTCGCGCAAATGGCTCAAAACCGAGGTTTTAAATGCTCATTTTAGGCCAAAATCTCACCAAATCCACAGATTTTAAATCTAATTTAGGGGGGGGGGGGGGGGGAGAGAGGAGGGACTAGAGAAGTTCTCTGGTGAAAATACCTCAGATCTTAAATTCCAGGTAATCAAGTGCACCTTACGGCACCACAAGTTCATGAACTTCAGACTAGCCTTTTCAGGTTCTCACGGGCCACTCCCTCCATTTAGGGTGGCATAAGTTCATGAACTAAAACTCCAGATTTTATGAACTTAGCTACTCCCCACCCATCAAATATCTTTTCACCAAAGCAGGGATGATAAAAAGTCACAAAACCTCCGTGCCAGTGGTCCTGAGTCTGACCATGTTTCTGGACATCCCTAGGGAGTCACGTAACTTGAACAGTGTCCATTTTTCAAATAACGCTGCCTAGGACCAAGGGAGGTGCATTTATCAAACATCTGCAGCCTACCACTGAACCACATCCACACTTTTGACTACTAGATTGGACCGGGGGAGGTACTGTGTTCATGGTGCATAATTTACATGTTTCAATTTATTATAAGGTCATTTACATACAGAAACCAACAAATGGTAAATTTAGGATTAGCCCCTAGATTTTAAATATTCATTTGAATATTTAAGATAGCGAAAGTTTCAAGAAATTGTCCAGATGACCACCAGAGTTACATTTTGTTTACCAAACTCTATTAACACATGAATGTCACCTCATTAGCTTATTTTTGTAAGCAAAGTTGAAAGCAAACAAGTAATTTCAGAGAGTTAAAGTAATCATAGGTTGTCAAACGAGAGATTTATATAAAAAAAAAAATTTAATATATAACACTTGAGGAAGCTAAATATAAACTTATACTTTATCACATCATACCATTTTCCCATTTGGCCCACATATTTCTTTGAAGAGAGATGCATCTAGAGAAACATATTATATACTTGCTATGACAATATGCACCGCAGTGTATCTCTCTCTCTCTCTCTCTCAACATGGCTGGTCCCCATGTCCCTATCAGTATTCTAGCCTGACCAGCCAGGCATCCTTGTTTAACATGCTGGTGAAAAATCACAAATTCAAACCTTTGAAATTTATACATGACAGAAGGGTGTTACAAATGCTTGCTTTCAAGAGCTAAATTTTCAAAAGTATTTATTGTTGGACTTGAAGCATATATATAGAATCCGATGTTGAATCTTTAAGCGTGTGTTCAATAAAACATGAACCAGAGACATTGTTGGAGTTTCTAATTTTTTTTTATGAGTTTAAAACTAAAACTCAAAACCTTCCCAATCATTCCATGAAAAGCAATATTTTCAGCCTTTTGTCTTCTTAATGGATGTGGCAAATTCCTCCCCCCACCCCCCTCCAAGAAAGGGAAATCGAATTGCCCAATGAAAACTCATGCCAGAAACCACATCTCGGCAGGGGAAGGAAAAGAGAACACTGGAGCGCCCCTCGAGAGTAGAGCTAGACTGAGAAACGCGTCGATACTCCTGACAGGCACCCAATATACTTTTTGAATCGTCAATACAAAGAATATTGGCGCCCTCTCACGCCAAAGAGCCCAAGGAAACCAAAAAAGAAAGTTTTGAACAGAGAGCAAAAAGCAAAGCAAACCAAAGGTGAAAAACCAGAAAAACAGGATCCCCATGTTCATTTTCGCATACACAACGCTAGAAACAAACAGGCAACATTAGCAGCAACGGTAAAAATAAAAGATCATCATGATCATCTTTGCTAAAAGGTAGCCTTGCTTTTCCCATATTCCTATTCCTACCACAAACCTAATAACAGCACTATAATATATATGTATCAATAAAAACATAAAAAAAGAAAGAAAAGTACAGGAACTGTTTTGGACATATTGCTTTATATAACAAGAAATCACAATAAGAAACAGCCAAGAAAACCAACATTGTTAATATTTTAGGATCTTGATGGCCTGTCCTCAAACAGGGATTGAAGAGGACTTCCTTACTAGGTACCTATAGGCAGCAACCTTTTTCCTCCTGGAAAAGGAGTTATCAACGGAGAGCACCAGCTTCCCGTGTTCATTAGCAGTGAAGGAATTATGAATGGGCGCATCACCAGTGACCATCCTCCTGCTCTTCTCCACAGCAATCGTGTAGCTTCCCTCTGCGCTCGGTACGAACTCGGCACTGTAATCCAACTCCCAACCACCCACCACCAAATCCCAGACTATGGTCGCACCACCCTTGTCACAAAATCACAAGCAAATTCCAGCAGGAAATTCAGTTTCTTCTTGGAAGTATATTCTATAAGAAAAAAAAATTGGATGAATATACCAACACCAAAATTTACAGGAAAAGACATGATTTTACAGTTTTCCTACATTAACAAATAAGAAACACCCATTAGATAATGAATAAAGCTAGATAATGGAGGTGTAGAGGCATACTTCTATGCCTTCAATTTCCAGATTAACCTTCTCCCCCCCTTTAATGGAAAACTCTGACGCTGGTTTAGTTGATCCAGACTGCACATCCTCAGGGCGGCTTAGTCCTCCATACTGAACCGGTACATTTTCTGGCCGGATGAACCTAAATTCCAGATACCCATTTAATTTTTTTTCAACAGGAAGATCATCGTTCATCATCTTTTCTAAACTCAACTAAAACAGCACCAGAAAACGAGCAAAAAGAAGTTACTTGTAGAGCGTCTCGGCCACATTGTTCTCTCTTGCAATGACAAATTTACTCTTTGTACGTTGAGTCAAGAACGGACTAAACATGGAGTAAATCATGCTAAAATACCACGGCACATTGATAAAGATCTGCACATCACCAGAATCACAAAAATGAAACCATCAGAAATTTGAAAGAGAGAGAGAGAGAGCACCCACTTTGATTTTATACCTTTCTAGCAACCATTTCTGGATAATTGTCCTGGAAAAGTGAGAGGATGTGGTTGGAAGCAACCCTGAGCTCCCTCTTAGGCATGTTCTTGAGGTCAGTGATCTGGATCATGGAGTTGACACCACCAGGCTTGAAATGCAGGAGGTTGATGCCCCTCTCCAGCACTTGGACCCTCCACCTCAAGAACCTCTTGAGCTTCTCCTCATCCCCCAAGATCTTATCATACATTTCCTTGTCCTTGAATACCCCATAGGCATTGTAACAAACAGGGTTCCCCTCCCTGTCATAGGAGTGCATGTAGGCCACCACCCCTTCCAGCTCCATGAACCCCAAGTCCTCATCCACAACGCCATCCGCCTTGAACTCCTTCCTCCAATCCAAGCACTTCTCCAGCATCGTCAGGGCATCCTGCACCCTGAAATCCCTCGCACGGAGGAACTTGAGGAGGATCACGTCCGCCCTCTCGTCGCCACCAAGAAGGGGGATGCCCCACATTGAGACGTGGGGAGCCTTGGAATCAGGGAGGGCGTCGTTGGAGAAGCGTTCGGACTTTTGAAGCTTGGATTTGAACTCCTCCAGAGCCTTCTTCTCGGAGTCTTTGAGGCTGGAGATGTGGTAGGAGTCCTCCTTGAAGGAAGAGGACCGAAGGGTGGCCTCCATGAGTGTGGTCATCAGACCTTTCTTGGTTGGTGCCGTCTCAGTATGTGATGGCGGTGGTGTTGGTGCTGAGGATTGCACTTCCATTGCAAAACAAAACTTCTTTCACTGTCTTCTTCTTCTTGATCTTTTTCTCACTTCTGCTTTTTGGCAGACAGACAGATTCTTTCTACACAGAAATGCAAAGAATGTGATATGATTGTGTAGCCATATAGGTTGGAAATGCCTGAAGAGAGAGAGAGAAAAGCGATGGTGTTATAGGAGTGAGAAGGGGTGAATATATTATTGGTTTTCAAAAATTAGGGAGAAGCTTCAGGATTTACACGTCGAAGAATTATTGTTTTGTTTTTTCAATTCTTTATTTAATGCAGTGAACAGCGGTTCGGAAGAATCGGCGATTCATTTGAACTTCGTGTTTGACAGTCAATGGTATTAATGGTATTAAGTAGGGGTGTCAACTGGTCGGGTTTATCAGGACCCGACTCATACCAAACCTTATAGGGTCCGGGTCTGGTGATAAATAAAGGTCTCATTACTTAGGGGTGGCAATCGGGTCGGGTTGGCGGGTTGGCAGGTCACCATACCTCAACACAAACACGACCCGTTTATTAAAAGGGTTGGATGTGGCAAACACGAACACGACCCATTTATTAAACGAGTAACCCGACACGACATAGTTAACCCGTTTAATAAATGGGTCTCGACCGGAGATTCTGTCGTCGAGCTCTGCATGAGCCTCACAACCGCCTTCGACGCTGGTCCCTCCGCCCGCCTCTCATACTGCCCCAATGACCCCTCCAACGCCTTTCGCCTCATCGTCAAGACCCACATCGGCCCCTTCAGCTCCCCCGCTGCCTCCCCGCTCTCGATGAGTGCCGAGTTCGACCTCCTCCACAGCAGCCGCAACCTCAAGTTCTTCGTCCGGTTCAACCCCCGGGCCAACGATTTCTCCATCAAGAAGATGGGCAGATCACCACCGATCGGATTCTTTGATGATCTTGACGCCTTCTTTGACCGGAAGACGGTGAGGGTTTGGAGGTAAACGACCTCTTGAAGGAGAACGGCGGCGAAGGATCGGCCGATCGTCTCCGGCTAGGGTTCTGCGAGAACGGAGGAGTGGTTGCGGTCGAGCAGCGCGATGGATCGGCGGTGACATCGGGATCGTTTGCTGGGGTGATCAACGGCCTATTCTCTGGTGTTGAGATTTGTGCGAGGAGCGCCGTTTTGGTGAGGAAGCACGCCGTTGTCAGCTTTGGGTGGGAGATTAGGGTTCTGGCAGGGCTGTCATCGGCTGAAATCTCGCTCAGGAACCTGCCGGTCTTGGTGATGGGACCCGATTACCATAATAAGATTCGTGTTTGCATATTTGGCGAGACTCGGGTTGCGGGTTGACCCGCCCGCCTAACCTGTTTATTAAACGGGTTAAACGGGTTGACGGGTTGGCATACCCCTAACACGAACACGAACAGTTTAATAAACGGGTTAGGCAGGTTGACCCGTTTACGACATAAACCCGTTTAAGCCGAACCCTAACCCAGCTAAGAAGCAGGTTGGAAGGTCGGGTCAGATTTTGCCACCCCATTCATTACTACATGAACCCGAATATAGTTTGTGAATTTTTATACTAGACCTGGGCCCAACCTGAGTTAAGACACATAATTTTTCAATATAAAAAAGATAAAAAATATTATTTTCTCATGGCTCGGGTATGGTTTATGTAGTTATTATCGGGTTCAGGTATGGTTTCTCTTATGGTCAGTTCAATTAGACCTGATACCATACCCGAAAAGTGGGGCCAGGTCTGGTTCCACCTATGTCTGAACCAAACCCAACCCATTGACACCCCTAGTATTAAGTGGGAATAAATCCATATCTTTTTATTAATATATCCCGATACAGGTATGAACTCAGGACACTACTCGGATTCGACGTGTGAGAGCTAGAATATTTTGAAGAATAGGATACTGTGACACATATTTTAAATTTTTTAATCAATAGAAAGCTGTCACTTGACATTTAATATATTAAAATGTGTTATTTATGAAAATATTATTTAAAAATAATAAAATAATATTTTTTATTTTTATTCAAAGAAACCACTCCAAGTACTATGCTGACTCAGCTTGCTGTCTGTCCATGTCAGCCTAAAACTTCGAGGGCTTAGCCCTCGACCCCAGGGAGTCACCAAACTTCGACTTACCCAGGCAGTGACGCTCTTGGGTTTTGAACTTAGATTTCACGTCAAATGGTTTAGGCTCCATCCCAGTATGCCAAACCCCTTGGGTCTACTAAAATAATATTTAAATATAAAATAAAATTGACTACAATGTGGGTAAGGAACCCGCAGCTGAAACAGTTATATATTACATGGCATTCATCCAAAATGCAAACAGACGGCCACGATGTTGGCATGAGCAATAAGCTCATATTCAGGATGACCCGATCTGCTTCCAGCTGAAACTCATAGTAGAAAGTTGTTTTAACGAAAAAGGTTGTTAGAAACATTGAGGCCAGGCGAAACGCTATGCCCTCCATGAAGCAAAACATAAGTAATGAGGCATTAAAGCGTATGTATCAAAACCACAAGTGCAAGATAAGAAAACAAGCAACTATGCAATAATATATAAAAAAAAAACAAATTATTCAATCAAAGTCTTCCATTCAAATCACAAATCATCAGTCAATTTAAAATATGCATAAGAAATTATTCAATAAATGTCAACTAAAATAAAACATTCAACTCTAGTAGACTCTTAATGTTTCTTCATGGCATGTCTTGAGTCGAATGTTCATCACTTTCATCCTTCTTAGTGCTAGGCACTCTCATCTTCTAAATCTTCAACTTGTTTTGCTTTGCCTTCATTAAAAAAATATTGACAATAATTAATGTTTTTAATAATAAAAATAATTTGATAAATTACTTGAAAATAAGAACACGTACTTTTTTTAATTAATGCTTGTTTTGTAGATAAAGATTTTCTCTTATGTTTTCTTGTTCCACTAGGTGAAACTTCAAACAAAGAGACATTTATTTGATTCATGTCAAAACTTAGATCTAGCTAAGAATCTTCTAATAAAGGAGGGTCTTTAGGCAAAATTAGTTATTCTTTCTCCACAATCCATTCATCGTGAGAACCAACATGATCAAGAGATAATGGATCTTCAATAATTTCCCTTTACTTTTTATTGAAAATGCACTCCAATTGTACTCACACCCTAATGCACTGTGTGTAAGATTGAGAACATGCATCACAAAATTCTTTGACTCTTTTATAACCAAATGTAGTTTACCAATCAGCTGTAAAGTTATAATTATAATTATAAAAATATAGAATAAAAATGAATTACATTTGACCACAAATCAAAGGAAAAAAATATAACAAAATTGTTTAAATTAATATATACTAAGGTTTCTTCGCTTTCTTATGCTAACAACTTCTGGTGTACCAAATATACCAATTGCTTCGTTAAATGCAACTTCTGGCATAGTTGAATTGTAATTAAACAACACTCTTCAATGTTGGAGACCATTTTCTCTAAACAAAACAACATACCAGCCTTGATTTTCAAATCTATGTTAAAATTGTCATCCTAACAGAGTGGGTTTAAAAATTATCTTGTTGTATGTAAAGATTGATGCAATTGACTATTCCACTTATTCTCAACGATCTTCCAAATATGGGATTTGTTCTCAACATTGTCCACTCTAAAAGTATTTTTTTTTCCTTTTTTTTCATGTCATTAAATAAGAAACTCATAGCTGGCTTGTCATATGAATCAACCCTTCTCAAACACTTTCACTAGAGGCAATGCAACCTTGATAATATAACATACAACTTTCCAAATTATATTTATTAACAATGTATTTTTTTTCTCTCTTTAACAAAATAATCACTTGTTTGAAACTCTGGACATAAGAACATGGACTTCAATGCTTGTTTAATTTTAACAATGCTTTGAAGAGTGAGGTAAAAGGTAGCAAACCGAGTAATAGTTGGGCATAGGAGATCTCTGTTGTTTGTATATTTTTGCATTAAGTTCAATAGCCAAGCACGATCATATATATACTGAAAAATTAGGAAATGACTTAGGACACATCAAGAAAGGTGGGATTAAAAATTGAGGTTTAGGAGAATTCAGATTGCAGAGATAAAATTCTGCAAAGTTCAGGTTCTGTTTTGGATTTAAATTTTATTCAGTTTTTGACATACCCTAAGTGAGTGAGTGAGTTTACCCTTATAAAATTCAAAAAAATCCCAAAAAATAAGGTTAGGCTGGTGATAGGCTAGGAAAAGTCTGGGTGAAATTTTAAAGATTGGGTCATTTTAGTTTGGGATTTAAAAATAAAAAAATTCAGAATATGGGTCAGGTTCAGGTATGATTCAAGATTAGTTTTTGGGCAGAACTAGTTTTTGGTGTCAAATTTAATTCTCCTTAAGGGAGAAGAATTTAGATCCTATTTTTGAATGATAGGTTTAGGACATGTAGGAGAGTCTAAGATTAAGCTGACAATTTAGGACTATGTATAGATTAGGAGAAATTAGGTTAGCCACTTGGAACATAGGGTCTTTAACGGGTAAGTTGGTAGAGTTAGTAGATGTTATGTGTAGGAGAAAGATTGATATTTTACATCTACAAGAGACCAAATGGGTAGGTGAGAAAGCAAAAGTGATAGAACCTTGGGGATATAAGATTTGGTATACAGGAATAAATAGGAATAGGAATAGGAATGAAGTAGGGATTGTTATGAGTCGTCAGTTTATAGATAATGTAGTTGAGGTCCGTAGGAAGGGTGATAGAATTTTACTTATTAAATTAGTATTAGTTACAGATATTATTAATATTATTAGTGTTTATGCACCTCAAGTAGGTTTAGATGATTCCATTAAGCATCAATTTTGGGAAGATTTAGATGGAGTAGTACAAGGGATATCTTATAGAGAAAAGCTTTTCATCGGTGGTGACCTTAATGGACATGTAGGCATTAGTAAGGATGGATTTGAGAGTATCCATGGAGGCTATGGTATAGGAGAAAGAAATGAAAGTGGAGAAAGGATTTTAGATTTTTGTTTGTCCTATGATATGATCTTAGCAAACACTTGGTTTAGGAAGAGGGAGTCTCACCTAGTAACATTTAAAAGTGGGGTTAATACGAGTCAGATAGATTTTTTCTTACTTAGAAAGAGAGATAGGGGTTGTTGCATCGATTGTAAGGTTATACCGGGAGAAAGTGTAGCTACACAACATAGAGTCTTAATTTTAGATCTTAGAATTAGACAATGCCGCAAAAGGGATAGACATAGGATAGATCATAGAATTAAGTGGTGGGCACTGAAAGGAGCTAAACAAGGAATGTTTGTAGAGTAGGTAGTTAAGGAAGTTGATTGGTGTCTCGAGGAGGATTCAAAATTAATGTGGAATAAGATAGCGGGTGGCATGAGAAAAGTGGCTAAGGAGGTATTGGGTGAGTCTAAAGGCGGTGCACCAATAGGTAAGGATATATCATGGTGGAACGAGGATGTCAAATTAGCTATTAAGGTTAAAAGAGAGTGTTATAGAAATCTAAGTAAGAGTCGTGATAATGAGAATTTGGAGAAGTATATGATAGCAAAGAAGGAAGCTAAAAAAGTAGTTCGAAACGCGAGGGCTATGGTATATAAGGAGGTTTATGACAAGTTGGATATCAAAGAAGGCGAGAAGGATATTTATAGGCTTGCAAAGATGAGAGATAGGAAATCGAGGGATTTGGGTATGGTTAGATGTATCAAAGATGAAACGCAAAGGGTTTTAGTCAAAGATGAGGAGATTAAGGAGAGATGGAAAGATTATTTTGATAAGCTATTTAATGATAGTCATGCTCAAGATCTTGGAGACTTCTCCATTCCTTTTCATGAGATAAATCGTGATTTCATGCGCAAGATTCAAAAGAAAGAAATTGCAGAGGCTTTGAAGAAAATGAAATCAAGAAGGGCAGTTGGCTCAGATGGTATACCTATCGAGGCTTGGAAATGCTTGGGAGAGAAAGGTTTAGAATGGTTGACAAATCTTTTTAACTTGATTTGGCGAACAAATAAGATGCCTAATGAGTGGAGGAAGAGTACTTTGGTGCCTTTATATAAGAATAAGGGTGATATACAAGATTGCACAAACTATCGTGGTACAAAACTCATGAGTCATACTATGAAACTTTGGGAGAGGGTGATTGAGTCTAGGTTGAGGAAGGTTATCATGATATCGGATAATCAATTTAGTTTTATGCCTGGAAGATCAACTATGGAAGCTATACATCTTCTTAGACAACTTATTGAAAGATAGAGAGAGAGGAACAAAGATTTGCATATGGTTTTTATTGATTTAGAGAAGGCATACGATAGAGTACCTAGGGACGTTCTCTGGTGGACAATGATGAAGAAAGGTGTTTCTCTCAAGTACATTAGTATAATTAAAGATATGTATGAAGGAGTAGTAACCAATGTCCACACTTGTGGAGGGGTGACAACCAATTTTCCGATAACGGTTGGGTTACATCAAGGATCTGCTTTAAGCCCTTTCCTATTTGCGATAGTGATGGATGAGCTTACGAGATCAATTCAAGAAAATGTACCGTGGTGTATGTTGTTTGCTGATGATATTGTTTTGATTGATGAGTCTAGAGCTGGGGTTAATGCTAAGTTAGAATTATGGAGACAGACATTGGAAGCTAGAGGTTTTAAGTTGAGTAAGAGTAAGACTGAATATATGGAATGTCGGTTTAGTAAGCAACAAAGTAGTGATGGGAGTGTAGTGAAGCTTGGTGAGCAAGAAATACCGGTGAATGATTATTTCAAATATTTGGGATCCATCATTCAGAAGTATGGAGAAATTGATGGAGATGTAAATCATAGGATGAAGGTTGGGTGGATGAAATGGAAAAGTGCAACTGGAGTGTTGTGCGATCGTAGAATGCCATTGCGGTTGAAGGGAAAGTTTTATAGGACGACTATTAGACCCGCTTTACTATATGGTACGGAATGTTGGGCTGCCAAGAGACATCATATTCAAAAAATGAGTGTAGCTGAGATGCGGATGCTTAGATGGATGTGTGGAAATACAATAAAAGATAAGATTCAGAACGAGGAGATACGTAAGAAGGTAGGTGTTGCACCCATTGAAAATAAGATGCGAGAGAATCGTTTACGGTGGTTTGGACATATTCGGCGAAGGCCTAATGATGCTCCAGTTAGAAGGTTGGAGAAATGGGAAAATATATTAGTTAAAAGAGGTCGGGGTAGGCCTAAGAAGACTTGGATGGAGATGATAGGAAAGGATATGAATGCTTTGAACCTCACCGAGGACATGGCATTGGATAGAAATGATTGGAGGAAAAGGATTCATGTGGAAGACCCAAAATGAAATTTCTTTTTGGTTCATATTGCTGACCCCAATTGTTTTGGGATGAAGGCGTAGTTGTTGTTGTTGTTGTTGTTGTATAGATTAGGAGAAAACAAATTTTTAAGTTAGAGTAAATTTTAAAAATTACAACAATATAGTGATGTTTCCAGATTTTGGTTTAGGTGAAGTTTTAGGCTAAGAGGGACTTAGGGTCTCAGTTCTAGAGACTTACACGACTTGATCTGGATGTGCTAAGGTTGAAGGAAGGTCTGGTCCATCCAAATGCAGTACACAAATACCTTGATGTGATAATTGAGTTGATTATGTGGGAGAGTTGATGTTGTCTACTAAGTAGAGTTAGATTTACTTAGTGCTTTACGTAGACTCAATCCTTGAAAGGGTTGGGACTAGGGGTGTCAACGGGTTCAGTTTACCCAGACCAAACCCTATAGTGTTTGGGTATGTTAACAAATAAAAAGACCTAATTAGGACCCAGGCCCGAACTTGAAGCTCTGAATGGACCAGGTATAGTTTGTGAAATTTTATACCAAACTCGAGCCCAACCCGAATTCTGATTAAGATCCACAATTTTTCAATATAAAACTGATAACAAATATTATTTTAGAGGGTATGGTTTCTCTTATAGTAGACCCAACTAGACTCAGGTTCAAACCCAATATCATACCCAAAAATCTGTTTCAAGTTTGGTTCCACTGGGTCTGAACCAAACCCAACCTGTTGACACCCTTAGTTGGGACCACCTTACACGAACTAGATGAACCTTGAGAAAAGGTAAACAAGTCTAGAAGAAGGGACTAGTAAGGGTAGAAGAGGGGGAAGAGAGTGAAGGCCTAAGGGCCAAGGGAAGGTGAGAGAGAGAGTTGGAAAAAAACATCCTAATAAGGGGTGATTTCTTGAAAATGAGAGAGAGAAACAATTTCATATATTTTTTTCCTCAAACTTATAAAAATGAGCATTATATATGCTCAAGGGGCTCTTAAAGCCATCACTTTTAATAAGAAAGACTTAAATAAAGTTAAACATGAAATTGAAAATCCCAAGAACTTTTCATAAAACCAAGAGGCTATCATAAAACCAAGGGCTCTTTGGAGTCTCCCCCTTGCATGCCCTTCTAGGCTCCTCCCAAGGGGAGGTCGACATCTAGGTGTGCCCCACATGGGTCAACCGACCCCTCCTTGGATTCGGGTACACCATGGTTGCTCCGCTCCATCCAAAGCTGAATTGGGTTGGATCTTTACTTGCTACGCTCCATCTATGGCCGATACAAATTTTGTCACCAATGGATCCATATCATCCCCTCTCCCTTGAAAATTAACTAGTACACTAGGAAAAAAACCCTCTAAGTTGAATCCTTCTGCAAGCACAAGTCCTTATGCGGCCACTAAGTATTGTAATCATTCTTTATCAAATCACTGAGATAGAAGGCCAACGACACAGTTCTCTTGTCCCTTCTTATACTATAGCTCAAAGTTGTACCCCATCATCTTGGCCATCCATTTTTACTGGAGTGGGGCTAATATACACTGCTTCATAAGGTACTTCAGACTTGTGGTTGGTATGAGCCACAAATGTCTTTCAAGCAAAATATAGTCTTCATTTCTCTAGAGCAAGCATGATTGCGAGCATCTCCTTTTCATAAGTTGATAGAGCTTTGACACAGTTTGAGAGGCTCTTACTTATGAAAGCCAATGAGTGATCTTCTTGCATTAGCATCGCCCCTGTCCTGCTATCACAAGCATCAATCTTGACGGTAAACTCTTTAAAAAAAATCGAAAGAGCTAGCATTGGTGTGTTGCACATAGCCTGCTTGAGCTTCTTAAAAGCAAGCTCAGATTTTTCTAACCAAGAAAAGACATTTTTTGTCAACATGGAGGTCAATGGGGTTACAATGATTCTGTAATTCCTTATGAACCTCCGGTAGTAGCTAGTTAACTCCAGAAATCCCCTCAAAGCCTTGAGGGATGTGAGGTTTAGGCCAAGAGAGCATGACCTTGATCTTCTCAGGATCCACACTCATGCCTTGTTCATCCATAATGTGTCCAAGGTAGGACACTCTCAGATATCTGAAACTATACTTGGATCTCTTCACCACAAAGTGGTGCTCCTTGAGGGTTTGGAGAACAACCCTTACCTACTCCAAATGCTCTTCCCATGATTGAGTATAGATTAATATGTCATTAAAAAATATAAGAACATATTTTCGGAGCAATGGTTGAAAAATGTCATTTATAACTCTTTGAAATGTGGCAAGGCTATTGGTCAATCTGAAAGGTATTACAAGGAATTCAAGCTGCCTGTCATGGGTTCAAAATACTGTTTTTGAATTGTCTTCACTCACCATTCAGATTTGGTGGTAACCTGACTGAAGATCTATCTTAGTGAAGACCCAAGCTTCATGCAATTCATCCTAGAGCTCATCTATGACCAAAATAGGGTGCTTGCCTTTCATGGTCACTGTGTTCAAGGCCCTATAATCCTTGCAAAAGCACCAGGTATTGTCCTTCTTTCGCATCAAGAGTATAAGAGGGGTAGAGACTTGAACTAGGCTAGATCACCCCGCTATCGAGCATTTTCTGAACAAGTCTTTCAATTTTGTCCATTTGGTAATATGCATAACAATAGGGCCAAACACTCACAGGTACAACATCTGAGTTAGTGTTATATGATGGTCTTGGGACCTTTGAGAAGGAAATTCAATCACCTCAAAAAAAAAACTTTTTTGAATTGATCAATGATCTCTTGCAATTCAGACCGCACTTCTTCCAACCTTTCACCCTTTTGATGTTCTCTTATAGAGATTGAGCAAAGAAGAGAATCATCGGTTGCAATAAAAATCTTAAGGGCCTCTACAGGACCCACCTCATCAGCTCCTTTGAGTTTTTGGTTTTTGAGGCACACCCTTTTATCGGTTTGATCAAAATTCATTCTCATTTTGCTATAATTTTATTGAACCTTGCCCAAGGTATGCAACCAACTCATCTCAACGACTATGTCCGCCCGTTTCATGGGCAACACATAGAGGTTCACAATAAATTTGGATCCTTGAAGATCCAATTCAACCTCTAGGCAAATGAACAAATACTTGAGGTGGCTTTTGTCTCCAACTATAACATTGTATCTTGATTGATCTTTGGTCAGACATTCCATGGTTTGCATGAGATCTTTCCTCACAAAATTATGGGTTGATCCCGTGTCGTTCAACACCTCTACGTCTTCCTTTTTGCAACGTCTCTTAACTGGCATAGAGTTTGAAACAAACACCTCGACCAAGGCATGGTATGAGATTTCATGGCCTTGCTCGGTTTCTTCCTTCGAATCTCCTGATTCTTCTTGCTGTTGCTCTCACACACAACAAACATATTGAGGGTCTTGCACTTATGACCCAGTGTCTACTTTTAATCACAACTATAACAAAAGTCCTTGTTCCTACGATCCACCATTTGAGCCTTAGAGATAAACTCGGTATGAAGATTAGGACCCAGTTTAGATTTGGGTCCAACATCTTTACCCAATTTTTATTACCGTACCCATGAGGGTTGAGCACCTTCACATGGGTCAACTTCATCATGCATTCCTCTATCACCCTTTCCTTGACATAACACTCATCAAGGGTCTGGGGGTCCAACCCCATTAACTCAATCTGGATTTCATCCTGGAGTCCTCTCACAAAAGCACCTATCAACATAGATTCAGTCCAATTACCAGACATGGTGCAAAGGTTCTTAAACTCTGATTGGTAATCTCGAACTAACCCATTTTCAATGAGGTTCTTCATCTCTACATTGTGGTTAACGTAAGGAGATTGTCTAAAGCGCTTGAGTACTTCTCGCTCAAATTCAAACCATGTCAGGGTCATGTGGCATTCGCGCCAACGGCACCAACAAATGGCTTCACCATCAAGGTGGGCTACCACATACCCTAATCTACTTTTCATTAATATATTTTGAGTTACAAAAAATTATTTGGCCTTATACAACCTTTCATGGGGCTCTTTTTCTAAAAAAGTAAGGACTGAAATCTTGAATGAGTGAGGCAGCAGATAGTTTGTCAGAGATGTTGGTTTGTGAACCACCTTGTCCTTTCTCTTGAAATCGTGTGAGGATTGATCATTGTGCATCCTCCTCCTCCCAATCATTATGCTCCTCTTCATGGGTTCCGCCACAACCATCCTAGTTTTGACATTGATTTGCTAGGAGAAGTCCATAAATTTGTTGTAGTTTCTCTTGCATGGCTTGAATATTAATTTTTAGAGCGGTTGTCCTTGTTTCAAAACTACCCATTCAGTCTAGAGTTTCCTTGGCAAGTTTTTAGATGAACTCAAGGTTACTCTCGGGTGAGTTATCAGTATTACCCTTCTTAGAAGGCATGAATTTTTCTCTGATACCAAAGCTGATACGTTCCAGTGGGCCTAAGTTCAATTTTAGGGGTTTGACTAGGTTAGGGCAGACTTGGGTTAAGTCAAAGGTCAAGTTTTGAAAAAACATGTTTGAATGGGCCTGACAAGTTCTAAAAAAAAAGTTTCTCCTAAAATACATCTCTATAAATATTCTAAAAAATTAGGGGATGGCTTACGAGACATCAAGGAAGCCAGGGTTAAAAATAAGGTTAAGGAGAATTTGGAATATAAAGTTTAGGTTCTGTTTTGGATTTGTATTTTGTTTAGTTTCTCACAAGCCACCTTGAGAGATTGAATTAATTCCCTTGAAATGAAATTCAGAAAAAAAATAGAATTAGGTTGGGGATATGTTAGAAAAAATTTGGGTAAAATTTTAAAGGTTGGGTCATTGTGGTTTGGGGTTTAAAAATTAGGAAAGTTAGAACACAAGTTGGGTTCGGGTCTGATTTTTGGGCAGAATGAGTTTTGGTATTAGATTTAATTCTCTTTAATGAGAAAGAATTTGGATCCGATATTTAGAGGTAGGTTTAGGACATGTAAGGGAGTCTACGGTTAAATTGGCATGTTTGCACTAGGTACATGTTTAGAGAAATAAATTTTCTAAGTTTGAGTAGATTCTGAAAATCACAACAACACAATGTTGTTTTCATATTTGAGTATAGGTGGGGTTTTAGGATAATAGAGACTTAGGGACTAGGTTCTAGGAACTTACATGACTTAGGCTGGATGTCCTAAGATTGAGGGAAGGTCTGGTCCATCCGAATGCAACACACAAACACTTTGGTGTGAGAGTTGAGTTGATCTCATAGGAGAGTTGATGTAGTCTATTAAATAGAGTTGAATATACTTAGTCCTTTACGTAGTGAAGGATTGAGACCAGTCCTTGGGACAGAGTGAACAAGTCTAGAGGAAGAAATTTGTAAGGGGTAAAAGAGAGGAAAGAGAGTAAGGCGACCTAAGGGCCAAGGGAAGGTGAGAGAGAGAGAGAGAGAGAGTTAAAGAAAAATCTCCCAATAGGAGAGGCAATTTCTTAAGAATGTGAGAGAGATAATTCTATATATTTTCTTTCTTAAACTTACAAAAATGAGCACTATATATAGGCTCAAGAAACTCTTAAAGCCATCACTTCTAACAAGAAAAACTTAAATAAAATTAAACATGAAATTGAAAATCTTAAGAGCTTTTCACAAAACCAAGAGTCTATAAAAAAACTAAGGGCTCTTTGGAGTCTCTACCTTTATAAGCCATTCTAGGGTACTCTGAAGTGGAGGTCGACATCTAGATGGGCCTTACATAGGCCAGCTGGCCTCTCCTTGGATTTGGGTCCACCATTGTTGCTTCGCTCTGCCTCACGTTTCCCTCTGCGCCCAATCTGCCCAAAGCTGAATTGGGTAGGATCTTTGCTTGCTTTGCTCCATCTATGACCGATACGGATTGAGCCACCAATGGATTTGTATCAAGGTGTCTAAAAAATATATTTAAAACCTTTAGTATCATTCAACTTTAAGCCAAAAAGACACATATTCTTCAGCCGCCTCGCACAACACACATTTACTCAGAAGGTGAAAGCCGATGGATTTGAGGAAGTTGTCCGTCTGTACCCATTCGTGTAAGATAATTCATGCCAGAAAGCGTGAGCGAGGAGTCGGTCCCTTGCCCCAGATAAGGCATGCAGGGAACCGATCCACCCCTGAAGGAAGGAGAGAGAGGTAACAGGCTTTTGTGTGGAAAGAGTCGTTAGGCGCAAAGGCGCGGCCAAAGAACTGGGGTTGTGGGCTATCATTGCCATCATTTGAAAGAACAATAGACCAAGCTTGGATCCACGAACGACGTAACTGTGACATGGTTTGCCTAATCACGCGGTGGCCATCAAACAATGATTCAACAATCCTGTATTTAGTGAGAAGAATGCTTGCACACGGGGATGCTGGTTGATGCGCAAGCCATCTTTGCTTCACGATGAGCATCATACTCCTCAACCTAGGATCTGGGACCCCCAAACCTACCCTATACAGAGGAAGCCTTAGGGTTTCTCACCCCATCAGGTGGCGCTTGGTGTTGGTACTTCGCCCAGACCACAAAAAGTTTGCCAACACCTGAGAGAGCTTCTTACTGACCCCCATAGGCATCAAGAACATAAACATAAAGAATACTGGCATAGCATTTAAAATGTGCTTGATGAGAGTAAGTCTACCAGTAATGAAAATGTAGGAAGCTTGCCAGACTGATATTTTGTTCTGAACCCTTTAAAGAGTTGCGTTTCAGGCTGTCGTTGGGATACGTGTGATCTGGAGTGGCAAACCCAGGTAAAAAAAGGAGTTGTCTGAGACAACGCATCCGAAGATCCGCTTTCTCATGACCAACATAGACGTAGGGGCATCGACCATGGACAGACAACACTTATCATTGTTCATAGATAAACCTGACATCGATAAGAAAGAAAGAATGATAAGCTTGAATCTTAACATTTGTTGGATAGAGGCCCTACCGAAAATAATCGTGTCATTGGCATAGGTAAGGATATGACTCAGGAACTTTTGGATACCGAGGGAATGAATTAGACCACACTCCACTACCCTCTTAAACAAAACTACAAGGCCTTCAAAAACAACGTTAAAGAGTAAAGGAGACAAGAGACATCCTTGCCGAAGACCACGACCAAGTTTGAACTGTTGGCCACAGACCCCCATTGATTTGAATTTAGGACTGGGCATTGGTAATCAGCTCACGCACCCAGCTAGAGAAGCGCCTACCAAAGCCAAAATTTGTCAGCATGTGAAAAAGAAAAGGCCAATGAATCAAGTCGTAGGTTTTATGGAAGTCAAGCTTAAGAGTGAAGAAAGGTCGCCCGCTGATCATGAGAAAGTGCAACACTTCTGTGGCTAGAATGAAAGAATGTTGCCAAAGAATGTTGCAGTCATCTATGAGGGATGAAGGCGAACTGTGCATCCAAAAAAAACTGAGGAGCGACTGAACGCATCCTATTTGTCATGACCTTGGCAATAATTCGGTATAAACCCCCTAACACGGATATGGGGCAAAACTGCGAGATGTCTGATGCGGTTGCATCCTTAGGAATAAGAAAAACAATGGTCAGGTGAGAGTGAATCGACAATCGATCGTTGCCATGAAACTCAGCAAAAACACTAAGAATGACACTCTTAACGCAATGCCAGAATATGCGAAAGAAATCCACATGATACCCATCAAATTCTGGAGCTTTACAACCAGACGACTACCACACGGCCGAGAAGATTTCGTCTTCAGTGGAAGACACCTGCATCGACTTGGAGAGAGTCTGGTCCATGGACAAGACTAATGCAGGACCCATAGAACCACCTGCCGAGTGGCTGCAGGAATACAAGTTAGTGAAATAATTTATAACAGTTGGGAGGACCTGGTCGCCCCAGTAGGAAACACCTTCGATGGACATAGATTGAATGACTTGTCTCCTATGCCTATGAGAGGCGAAGGAATGGAAGAACCTGGTCTTCCCGTCACCCGCTTTAAGCCATATCACCCAAGACCACTACTTCTAGTGAATCTCATCCTTCAGTCGTCAAGATTGCAATAGCAGAGTCAGAAAGAGCTACTACATGAAGATGCCGAAGCTACACCTTAGTTCATCTCTTTCTTAAAAAGAGAAGAGCTAAGGTGTTGTATATATGCATGAGAGCACTTTCTCTCTTCCTAAGGCCTTCTGAAGTCAGCCTCTCCTTCAATGAACAGTTACAGAGCTATGAGGTGTTGTTTTTCCCTTGATTTTGCTTGGTTTCTAATAATACATGTTTGATTTGTCTTAATTTGATGAACCTATCTAGGTTATGAAGGTCATATGGATTAAGCATGGTGGTCAATCCATGAAGTTCAGAATTTCCGTACTGGTTGGGAACTTTGTTCACTTGGCTTAGGGAGTATGATCAGCCCACAGGGATCAAAGTTTACAGGCTTTTATGTCCAAAGATCGTGGATTCATTTTGCTGTTGTGCTTCATGCATACACTAGTCAGGTGTCTTTCAAGTAGTTCGGTTTTGTCCTGTGTGTTATTGTTAAAGTAATATACACAAACTCAAGCATACAAATAGACAAATATTTAACATAATTCGATCAGTGTGATCTACGTCCACGATGCAAGCTCTCTTTAACTCTCTTAACGATTTTCCTGAGAGCAGAGGATGTTGGGTGAAACCCTGTAAAAACAACAAGACAGGGAGCATACCTGGATTCGCCATTGTCCGTGTAGGTAGTTCGGCGTTCTCCTCAGCCGGTCGACGCCCACAATGAGCCCAGGCCTTATGTCGACGGTGTGCAGGACCCTATTTTGCTTAAGCCTGAATGCAGAACTGAATTTTGGGCAGGAAAGTGTTACGAATCCTCATCAACTTTGTAACCCCTAAGCCCTTTATATAATGGAGGAATTGGGCAGTTACGTGAATGTGGTCTCTCCACATTCACGTAACTCCCACCCACTATCTCCATTATTCAGCCACTTACGTGACCCACTAAGAGGGTGTCAAACCGGGTCAGACTGTGGGTTGGACCCGTAATCCAAAATGTCCAACATTCTCCCACTTGACCCATTGACACCAAAAGTGTACTAAATCGAGGTGTATACCGTTATCCTGATTTAATTCTTCATGTGGGTTCACATGCCACCCTTTATCACAAGGATGAATCGTATGAGTCAAGGATATGAACACCCCTTTATGAAATGTCATATTTCCTTGTACTACACTACAATTCACCTTCAGTGCTTAGGCATGTAAAAAAATTACCTTTATGAATAGGTTGGTCTCTCACATATTCTATTGGTCCTTTAATATTGTTATTCTGCTATTCTCTCTAACCCATATGAGAGATTCTTTATGCAAAATCAACAATAACTCAAAACCTTAGAGAATCAAAACATAAACACAAATGTGATTACATAATGTATTGTCATACATCAGAAGAAATAAAAAAGACCCATCCCCTTTACATGTTGGAAATACAATCCCGGTGCTAGCCCTTTAGTAAGGGGATCCACAGTCATTTCCTTCGTCCCAATTGTATCAATACATACCAGATGATTCTCAGTCCTTTCTTTAACAATAAAATATTTTAACTCCATGTGTCGACACGATGTTGAGCTCTTGTTATTATTTGAAAAGGGCACAGCTGCTTCATTGTCACAAAAGATCTTTAGTGGTCTCTCAATAGAGTCTACTATACCAAGACCCATAATGAAATTCCTTATCCAAATAGCCTGTGACGAAGTCTCGTATAGAGCAATAAATTCTGCCTCCATGGTATGAGCAGCAGTGGTAGAGTGCTTTCCGCTTCTCCATGAGACAACACCACCCGCTAGAAGAAAAATGTATCCAGTAGTGGATTTTCTACTGTCAATACACCCTCCTAAGTCCGCATTAGAGTATCCAACGACCTTTAGGTGGTCATCTTTCCTGTAGGTCAATATATAGTCTTTCGTTCCTTGTAAATAGCGCATGACCTTCTTCGCTGCCTTCCAGTGCACAATGCCTGGATTTGACTGATATCTACCAAGCATTCCCACAGCAAATGCTATATCAGGTCGAGTGCAGGTCTGCGCGTACTGTAAACTCCCAACTGCTGAAGCATATGGGACAACATCCATCTGAGCCTTCGCAATATCATCCTGAGGACAGTCCTTCAAGCTCAATTTATCCCCTTTCACTATAGGTGCCGAACTAGGAGAACAATTCTTCATCCCATATCTTTTAAGAACCTTAAGGATATAAGATTTCTGAGATAGGCCAAGGACATCCTTAGTTCTGTTACGACGGATCTCGATTCCAAGGACATAAGTGGCCTCACCCATGTCTTTCATATCGAAATGAGAGGAAAGAAAGTCTTTTGTTTCATGTAAAAGACTCAAATCATTAGTTACAAGAAGAATATCGTCAACATATAAAACCAAAATTATGAACTTACTCCCACTAGTCTTAATGTAAATACACTGATCAACAATGTTTTCAGTGAATCCAAAGTTCATTATTACCTTATTGAACTTCTTATACCACTGACGGGAGACCTGTTTAAGTCCATAAATTGACTTATTTAATTTGCAAACTAAGTTATTTGAGTCATCTATACTGAAACCAGGAGGTTGTTGCATGTATACCTCCTCATCCAGATCCCCATTCAGGAAGGCGGTTTTCACATCCATCTGATGC
This sequence comes from Nuphar pumila, assembly GCF_984573655.1. Classification (NCBI taxonomy): domain Eukaryota; kingdom Viridiplantae; phylum Streptophyta; class Magnoliopsida; order Nymphaeales; family Nymphaeaceae; genus Nuphar; species Nuphar pumila. The sequence continues at coordinate 84,654,878 of NC_143260.1, read as the reverse complement.
AGCTCTAAATCAAAATAAGCTACGAGGGCCATGATTATTCTCAATGATTCTTTAGTTGAGACAGGAGAAAAAGTCTCATTATAATCAATGCCCTCTATCTGTGTGAAACCTTTTGCAACAAGCCTAGCCTTGTACCTCTTCACATGACCTTTAGAGTCTGTTTTGGTTTTGTAAACCCATTTACAACCAACAAGTCTAACTCCATCAGGTCGAGGTACAAGATCCCACACTTGGTTCTTTGCCATAGAGTCAAGCTCTTCTTTCATGGCATTGATCCAATGTGTTGATCTTTCACTTTCAATGGCTTCTGCAAATGTGAAGGGATCTTCATCAATGTCTATGAAATCATTTGACTCTTGTAAATACACCACATAGTCCGGATGGATAGCAGATTTCCTAATTCTGGTGGACCTCCATACAGGTGCTACAGGTGGTTCAAAATGAGCCTCTGTATCCTGTTGTTGTTGTATATCCTCATTAACAACCGGATCTAGTTGGGATTGATGTTCATTGACTGAACTTTCTCTTACATTACTCGAAGGAACAATGATAGAGAAAATCGGGTCATTATCCTCAGCAGGTGTAGAACCTGAATCCTGCATTTCCTCAAAATCAATATTTTGAGATGCATCTATCCCAACAGAACCATTTTCAAGAAATCTTGCTTTATCTGTTTCCACTATCCGTGGTGTATGAGATGGACAATAAAACCTAAAGTCTTTCGATCTTTCTGGATAACCAATGAAGAAACCACTAGTTGTCCTAGGATCAAAAGCTTTTATATGTGAGTTATACAATTTAGCTTCTGCTGGACATCCCCATATATGCATATATGACAAAGAAGGTTTTCTACCTGTCCATAACTCGTAAGGAGTCTTTTGAACAGCCTTCGTAGGAACCTTATTCAAAATATGCACTGCAGTCCTAAGAGCTTCACCCCACAAGGTCAAAGGAAGGTTTGAGTGATTCAACATCGCTCGAACCATTTCTTTAAGCGTACGGTTTCTCCTCTTAGCTACACCATTCTGGTAAGCACTACCAGGCATGATATACTGAGGTACAATGCCTTTCTCTTTTAGAAACCGCGCTAATGGACCTTCCTTTTGTCCCATCTCAGTGAAACGACCATAATATTCACCACCTCTATCTGACCTGACAACCTTAATAACTTCACCGGTTTGTTTCTCTACTTCTTTCTTGAAGTCCTTAAAAACTTGAAAGACTTCAAATTTTTCAGATAATAAGTAGAGATACATATACCGTGAGTAATCATCTATAAAGGTGACAAAATACTTTTCACCCGTATAACACGGCGAAAAAGGGCTGCAGACATCCGTATGCACTATTTCTAACTTTTCATTGCTGCGTTTGACATCTTTCTTGTATGTGTTAGACTGCTTAGCCTTTATGCAGTCAACACATGGCTCTATATTCGTAAAATCAAGGGATCCAAGGATTCCCTCTTTCACGAGTCTTTGGACTCTCTCTTTCGAGATATGTCCTAATCTTTGATGCCAAAGCAAATAGGATTGATCATCCTTTAGACCACGTTTATTGCCAATCATTGTATTCTCAATGGAGTGAGATTCCTGAATTTGGAGTTTGGTTCTTAATCGATACAAACCATCACACATATATGCAGAACCTATATTCATTGAATTTTTCATAATAATAAGTTTAGATTTTTCAAATTTAAATACAAAATCAAACTTATCAAGTTTTGAAATTGAAATTAGGCTCCGACTATAAGATGAAACATAAAATGTATCGACCAAATCCAACATGAATCCCGACTCCAACACAATTCTGCAGGTCCCAACGCTCTTGACATGTGAACGCATCTTATTTCCTGAGAAGATGCTTCTTTCATGCTCTGTTGGTTCCCTTTTGTTCAAAAATGCCTGCAAAGAGTTGACAATGTGCACCGTGGCATCAGAATCAATCCACCAACTATGCAATAGAACATGAATTAGATTGCACTCATGAGAAACAAATGACTTATTACCTTTATTTTCGAGCCATTTCTTGAACTTCAAACAGTTCACCTTCTTATGCCCTTTCTTTTTGCAGAAGAAACACTTTATAGAAGGGCCACCTAACTGTGATTTGGCTTTCGCCTGAGAGTTTGAACTCTCACCAGTGGCTCTCTTCTGATTCTTATTTTTGAAGGATCTTTTCTTTGGCCTCAACCTCTGTGTATCCTTATGAGAGGCCATATATGCACTTGACACCCTCTCACCCTTCAATCTCTCCTCTTCCTCAACACACTTACTCAAGAGGTCATTAAAAGACCACTCATCATTATGTGTGTTGTAGGAGATTTTAAAGGGTCCATACTAAGTAGGTAATGAGGTTAAGATCAGATGGACTAAAAACGAGTCAGAGATGGCAAACTTCTTGTCATTCAGTTGAGTCGCAATATTCCTCATTTCCAAAATATACTGTCGGATGTGACTGTCACCAGCATATTTCATAGACACTAATTTGGACATGAGGGTACTGGCCCTTGCCTTATTAGAAGTGACGAACTGAGCCTCAATGGCTCCCAAAAATTCTTTCACAGTCCTACAATGAGGAATTGTGCCTCGAATGTTCTTAGCCACCCGAGATTGCAAAAGCAACAGGCTAAGTCTGTTCGAGCGCTCCCACTTCTCAGAGGCAGCCTTCTGATTGGCTGTGCTCTGCTCATTAAGAGCGGGAGGTTCGTCAATTCTAAGAGCCAGATCTAAATCCATATAGCCCAAAGTGAATAATACGATTTCTTTCCAATCAGAAAAATTTGATTCGTCTAAGATAGGGATACTACTAGAACCGTCGATATGGAAGAAACTTGATAAATCAAAGGAATGAAAAACGGAAAGACATTACTATTATTGCTCAAACGAGACTCGTGTTGAAAAGGTAAAAGTGAGACCCTTTATTTTCACCTTTTCTGAGACAAGCATAGTTGAGCCATTATCGTTTCACTTTGGTGAAAACGATAATACTCATAATTGCTCCGTCTCTTCAATTCCCAAGGAATTGACTACAGTTGGTAAAACTAGTAGATCATGAATCTAGAGGCAATTTAGCACTGTACCTTTGGGTACGAACATGCTTCATGGGCTAGAATGCACATCTACTATCACACCCTGTGTAAATTTTGGAACACAACAACCTACCTTTGGGTAAAATCGATGTTTCATAAATTCACACACAATCATAATTACGAATCTTAATACGGTTCAAAGAATCCTTAATTAAGACGACTCAGATCACTTTTGTGATTACATGAATCAGTTAATCAAAATCTTTTACCGAAAAACCTATTCGTATTATGGAGCACACTCATGCACACATTTTAATGCATGTATATTCATGACATAATATCAGTTCATATTTCAACAAAAAATGCATAAACTAATTGTCATAAATTTAGTCATAATTCATGCTTAAAATCATTATGCATAACTTAACCAATGCTAAATACATGAATTAACATGCATAAGTCATGCATTATTCAAAATAAATACTTTATAAAGCATGAAAAATAACAAAAGCATGCTCATATGGGTAAAACCCAGGGTCCTCAAGTAGAAACTGGTCTAAAAACACTCTGAACCGGTCTGAAACCGCCCCGAACCCGTCATCTAAGGGTCCGAACCGGTTCTGAACCTTATAAACCGATACTTAATATGAACAAAAGTTCATAAAACCCCATAACCGTATGCCAAAATCCCTGTATTTCTTTATATTTATGAAAACAGGGTCTCAGCATCTCGGAACCGGTGAGAAACTGGAAAGAACCGGTCAAAAACGGCTCTAAACCGGTTCCCGAAGGGGTCGGATCAGGTTCCTGATCCGATTCAGTCTCAATAGTGTTTGGATCCTGTTTTTTATGGATCCAACCCAGTTTTAAATGGGATCCGGGTCTGACCCAGTCCAAACCGAATACCGGGTTCGACCCAGTCCAAACCGAACCCGGGTACGACCCAGTCCAAACCGGATACCGGGTTCGACCCGGTCCAAACCGGACCCGGGTATGACCCAGTCCAAACCGGACCTGGGTACGACCCGGTCCTTCATGGACCCGGGTTCGACCCGGTCCGAAACGGACCCCGGGTTCGACCTGGCTCTTAATGGGTTTGGATCAGACCCGTTCCAAAATGGATCCGGATCAGACCCGATCTAAATGGAGACCCGATCTTTTTCGGATCAAACCCATACCCGGTCCCATTATGGGTCTGGGTCAGATCCAAAATTAATAGCAGGCCCGATCCATTTAGGGTTTGGATCGGGCCCTGATATCGGGTCTTCACTCGGGACCCGATCCGGTCCCCTGTTAGAAATTAAACAGAAACCCGATGGGTTTCTGTTTGAATTTTTCAGGGAAACCGAAAAGGGTTTCCGCCCTTTTCGATTCCACGGCGACCCACGTCGCCGTCACGGCGCCCGTGCTCGATGGTCGGCAACCTGCGTCACCTCACGGTGACGCCGGTCCGGCGCCAGCCTCCCCGTCAGACATCGTCGCCCCACGACGATGATGGTGGCTCCACCGTCCGATGGCTGAAGGGCACGACCGGAACTGCAGTGCCGACAAGATCGTCGGCGAACGGCGGATGATTCAGCCGGCATATCACCCCACGACGATGGTCTAATCCGGCGACAGCCACGGCGAAAACCCACCCCCTCCCCGGCGACAGGTAAGGGTTTAAATAAATTTTTTTTTTATTGTCATTGCCGGTTTTGCAGGTTCCTCCGGCGATGGGGTGGGTGATCCGTGGCACCGGCAAGACCGCCGCTGTCACCTGCAGCTTTCCGGCAAAAGGCCCAGACGCCGGCCATCCTCGTCAACACCTCCGGCATATGCCGTCCACCCTGCAACCCGACGGTGCAGGGGATTACAGGTGACGGCTCCGGTGATGGGAAATGAAAGTCGCCCTTTAAGGTGACATTTGTTGGTGATGACTGTCGCCCCATAGCGACAGTCTGCCTGAAACTCAATGTTGTTTGCAAACTGTTTGCATCTGCCAGGATGTCACCCTACAGTGACATGCGTTCGCAGAAATCAGGCAACGGGGTGAAAACGCCGAATGGGTCTACACGGCCACACGCAGCGGAAATGCGTGGCTTGTGGGCCCATAACCCATTGTTGGGCGAAACCCTGTAAAAACAACAAGACAGGGAGCGTACCTGGATTCACCATTGTCTGTGTAGGTAGTTCGGCGTTCTCCTCAGCCGGTCGATGCCCACAATGAGCCCAGGCTTTATATCGACGGTGAGCAGGACCCTATTCTGCTTAAGCCTGAATGCAGAACTGAATTTTGGGCAGAGAAGTGTTACGAATCCTCATCAACTTCGTAACCCCTAAGCCCTTTATATAATGGAGGAATTGGGCAGTTACGTGAATGTGGTCTCCCACCCACTATCTCTATTATTCAGCCACTTACGTGACCCACTAAGAGGGTGTCAAACCGGGTCAGACTGTGGGTTGGACCCGTAACCCAAAATGTCCAATAGAGGAGGCTTTTATATAGAATCCATATGAGTTACACGGTTTTGAGGTTTATCAAGAAGACCTTGTTTTGAACATCTTTACACAATTATCTTTCTGTATTGGACGGCCAAGATTACATCTGATCAAATCTTGACTTAGAACCAGGCTGGGCGTGGGCCTTATCTCATTTCTTTAATTGGTCTCTTGCTTGATGTTGACTTCGGTTGTTATTTGGGGCTCCTAATTGAATTAGCCTTCTTCAAATTATCTTCAAGATTATGACTTTGATCAATCTCTAATCTTTTCTGAGATTGATCAGAAGCAGGACTCTCTTTATCTGGACGTCCCCTATTGTCTTCTGGGCTTCTCAAACCGTGGATGGATATGATCCAGATCCAATTGGTTTGGATTCATTTTATCCTTAATAGTTATAATGGATTCAATTTTATCTAATAAACTCAAGGGTTGTGAATTGTTATAGGCTGTGGTTGTATTGAGCGTGCTTGTTGTTGAACAGTAGCTGCAAGTATAACGCGCGCAGAGAGAGAGAGAGAGAGAGAGAGAGAGAGAGAGAGAGTTTATTATTTTGAAGTGATTTTTTTTTGGGGTTAGGCTACACAACATATGGGTTTTGGACTTGCAACTAGGGGTGGCAAAACCTGACACTACCCGCCAACCCGACCCGCCAACCCGCCTCTTAGGCGGGTTCGGGTTTGGAAAAAATGAACCCGTGACCCGCCTAACCCGTTTATTAAACGGGTCGGGTTCGTGTTAGGGGTATGCCAACCCGCCTGACCCGTTTAATAAACAGGTTAGGCGGGTGGGTCGACCCGCCGACCCGACCCACCGACCCGCCAACTCGTCTGCCAACCCGCCAACCTGACCTGTCAACCCCACCCGCCAACCTGCCTACCTGCCAACCCGATCCGTCACCCCGCCAACCCGACCCGCCAACCTGAAAACCCGTTTACCCGACCCAACCCATTTATTAAATGGGTTGGCGGGTTGTGTCGGGTTACCCGTTTATTAAACGGGTCGGGTTCGTGTTTGCCACAGCCGACCCGTTTAATAAACGGGTCGGGGTCGGGTTGAGGTATGCTAACCTGCCAACCCGACCCGCCAACCTGCCAACCCGACCCGATTGCCACCCTTACTTGCAACGTCCCAACACATTGTGACGTGCACTAACAGCTCCGACCAAACAATAAGAGTGATTCTTGGTACAACGGTGGCCATGTCTTATGCTTTCCCTCTAATCACTCCTTCATTTGAGGCTTGTGTAACTACTATTTTATAGTCAGCTGCATAAGAGATATATATAACCAAGCTTACATTATTTAAAATCGAATAGCTAGTTCAATGTAGTACCCAGATTTCGAGCAATGGAGTTGATCACTTTGAATTTTTATATTATCTTTAGGGGACTTTTTTTTTTTCCAAAGGAAAAGCAATTCAATTCCCTGCAGATGAAATAAAAAATCAAAGCTATCACTAGCTTATTCTTTCCACATTTCTCAAAATCTGTGTACTACAACTAGGGATGTCAACGGGTCCGGATATGGTGACAATAAATAAAACCTGATTAAGACCTGGGTTCGAACCCGAAGGTCTGATTAATACATGGACACGGGTATAGTTTGTAAAATTTTATACGAGACCTGGGCCCAACCCAATTTCCGATTACGACCTGCATTTTTTCAATGTAAAAATGATAAAAGTTATTATTTTATCGGGTATGGTCTGGGTATGATTTATGTAGTTTCTATTGGGTCTGGGTATGGTTTCTCTTATAGCAGACCCGATTAGACCCAGATTCAAAACCGATATCATACCTGAAAATCTGGTTCAAGTATGATTCCACTGGTTCCGTACCAAACCCGACCTGGACCGTTGACACCCCTAACTACAACACATGATTATTCAAAGTTTCACACCCTACCTGATCTGCCCTCTCTAGGGCACCACAGCTGACTGTACCCCAGAGATGGAAGGCAGTCAAGACTTGCAAGATATGAATATAAGATACTTGTTTAATCCAAAATTCTTCAAATATCTGAATTATTGTACTCGAGAGATGAAGGGCCCTCAGGTGCAGCAGCACACTCAAAGTATGCAATGTGATTGCACCCCCATCCACGTTCATTTCACAAAGTACAAGCAAACCGTAATACTTAAATGAAGAGCCAAGAGATCAATTAAGATATGGTACTGGGGACATCTATGCCCGTTTCTCTTGCATTTTTTTTTTTTTGTTAATTCTTTACATGAGCTCAAAGAGCTACAACCTTCACCTTCTTCCAAGAAATAACTTGGAACACTTTATGGAGCTGTCGTTTACTAGCTTTACAAATTGAGGTAGTTGTCCAACATGTTGCTTCAATAGTTAAGTCGTTCCCAAGACTTACCTTAAAGCCATTATAAGACAATAAATAAATACAAGCAATAGAGGGCAAGATTACCCTTTAGTTTATAATTTAATTGGGTAATATTTGCTAACGCCAATATGACATAATATCAAGCAGAAGGAACGAAGGAAGCTAGTTTAGATCATTTTCATGAAATGTGGTTTTAGAAACTAATGGTTAACAATGTTTTTGAATTTCACAACACCTAACTCTCGTGCTTTTATTAAAAAGAAAAATCATCTTTAACGAAATGACATATTGAACACATTAATCGGGTTAAATTGAGTTGATAAAGGTGCTGTACAGTTGAGTAGTCAAATTTAGTATATTTAAAGTTAACCAAGTGGTGGGCATTCATGAGAGAGAGAGAGAGAGAGAGAGAGAGAGAGAGAGAGGCATGTGGGGATTAATAATTGAAAGAAGAGGTATGAGGGCCCACACCGTTTGAAAAAAACTCTCACAAGGGTCAGAAGAGAAAAAGGATCTTGAGTAAAATGACAGACATCCCCCAAAGTAGGGGGCAAGGCATGCAAAGGCTACAGGGTCTGTAGGACCAAATCACCTCTCCCCGTACATCCAAACAGGGCACCAGCGTCAATTCATCATTAAAATCATTTCAGTAAGGGTGAAAGATAAACACATGGGAGACTATGGAGGTGTGTGAAAACCTGACAAGTAAACTGGCGATACATTGGTTTGGTGTGAAGGGATTGAAGAAGGTGAATGTGTCAGAGATCAATATTTTATGTGAGGTGGGGTGGGACTTGTCACTTAACACAGACAAAGCTGAACGCTAAGCAGTAAAGAAAAGAGGGTTGGGGTTACAGGGATCCGAGCATGGTCAGTTGTAGTGATTGACTGATGTTAGATCGACTGTGAGAGTTGCTTCAAAATCTATCTTAGAATTCAGATTAAAAAAAATCAAAAGAAAATGCTTTAAATTTTGTCACTGCGAGAGAAACGAGAAAGGAGAAGAGGAAGGAAGGAAAGAAAGAAAGCTGGGTAAAAGTTAAAACATGCATCTTGTTCCATCTGTTTTGGGTGAAACTGCTTTGTTAGTTTTGGGATGTGTGCAGAGAGACAGAGAGAGAGAGGGATGCCATGTGATCGGTGCCATGCACGGACGCAGAGAAGGGTGGTTGCCTGTGGGTTAGTTGGCGATGGACGTGCCAGAGATCAAGATTGACACAGCTAAGTAAGATTGTGACTGGGCCTAGTCGTCCTGCCAGTGACAGGAGATCCTAAATCGGCTTGTCTTGTTTGATTTGCAGGACTGACTTGTTCTCATCTTGTATAGGATCAGTTTCATGACACGGATATAGACAATGGGACTGGAATTTTGTAAGATGTGCGTAGTTGTGACAAGGTCCTTGTATGGTTGGCCCTACAAACAGTTGGGACTTCAACCTCATAACGAGGCTATTTAGGCAGTTGGGTCTACCCATTTTTGCCTAAAAAGCGTACAGTTCAACCAAATATTCACCTGTTTGTAAAAGTCTCAAAGGGGTACTGGTGATGTTTTATGCTTATCGCAAAATTATGATTAAACAAGCAGTGGGCCCGTTTGATATATTCGGCTTCAGAGAGAGAGAGAGAGAGAGAGATGTTCATGTGACGTTTGTTTTGATTTTATGAATTCCAAAGAAAACAAAAAGAGGAGAAAGGGATGTGGCCTTTGGTTGAGAGGGATGGTGCATGTTGTATTCTGCAGTGAAAGCACCGGTTGGGCAATGGTTTGATTCGATCCACTTTGCAACTGCGACAAATATTTTGGCCAGACGCCTGTTGGTCCTCTCCTCCCCCCTTGGCTGTCTCCAAGTGTTGCATCTTATTGAACTTTTCCTATGGGCACGTTTGGAATCCGGAAAATGGTAAGAAAAATTTGACGACCTTTTCAAACATTCTAAACGAGAGAATTTTTTTGAAAAAAAAGTTTTTCTAAAAAGTGTGATTTTTTTTATAAGAAAAGTTCTCAAATTTCAAGTAGAGGATTTTTTTTTTATTATTAATTGTTTTTATTAGGACAACTGTTTACCCACAACACTACAACAAAGCAGTAGATTAGCGACGACCACATTCCGTCGCTAATCCGTCGCTAAGAGGCATAGCGACGGATTAGCGACGACGAGGCGACGGTATGCTTACGTCGCGAATTTTTCGACACTAACTGGCGACGGATTTATTCCGTCGCCAGGTCCGTCACTAATTGCGACGGACTAACGAGCGTTGTATTTCGTCGTCAATCCGCCGGTACTAAACGGCGACCACGGCTTGGCGACGGATTTACGTCCGTCGCTAGTCCGTCGCTAGATTTATATGAATAGCGATGGATGGTTCCGTCGCTAATCCGTCGCAAACACGAAAAAAAATTAAAAAAAAAAATTATTTAAAAATTAAATACCGAGAACGGTACAATTTATATCTCATGTACAATTTATATTTCCTGTAAATAAAAAATAAACCACACAAAAAAATCCATATAAAAAGAATCTACAACAATTAATCGTTCCACCTTAAAATTAACAAGTTTAATTATTTACAATTCAACAATTACAATTAGGAAACATAAAAAAATAGAACTTCTTCAACACAGTTCTCTAATCATCGCCAAGATTTTGTGCGTCTTCTTGTTCATTGCCTTCATCTGTCCCTTCAGCTCCTCTACGCTGATTATCGCTATCAGCCTACACAAGAAAACAACAGTCAGTATTGATAAACAAAATATAATGAAATAAATTATACATTATATGTGATTCTATCATGTGCTCATGTGTGTTCTAAGGCAATAAAAAAACTCTATATGCGATTCTATCATGCTCATATGTGCTCTAAGGCAGACAAAAAGTTATATATGTGATTCTATCATGCTCATATGTGTGCTAAGGCAGTCAAAAAATTGAATATGTGATTATAGCATGTTCATATGTGTTCTAAGGCAGCTAAAAAAACTCTATATGTGATTCTACCATGCTCAGATGTGCTTTAAGGCAAGCAAAAAACTATATATGTGATTCGATCATGCTCGTATGTGTGTTAAGGCAGTCAAAAAATTGAATATGTGATTATAGCATGCTCATATGTGCTCTAAGGTAGGCAAAGGAAAAAAAATTATATGTGATTCTATCATAAATGATATATGTTCTAAGGCAGTAAAAAAACTCTATATGTGATTTGTGCATGCTCATATGTGTTTTAAGGTAGTCAAAAAACTGAATATGTGATTATAACATGCTCATATGTGTTCTTAGGCAGTCAAAAAACTGAATATGTGATTATAGCATGCTCATATGTGCTCTAAGGCAGGCAAAAAAACTTTATATGTGATTATAGCATGCTCATATGTGCTCTAAGGCAATAAAAGAACTCTATATGTTATTATAGCATGCTCATATGTGCTCTAAGGCAATAAAAAAACTCTATATGTGATTCTATCATGCTCATATGTATGCTAAGGCAGTCAAAAAATTGAATATGTGATTATAACATGCTCATATGTGTTCTTAGGCAGTCAAAAAACTGAATATGTGATTATAGCATGCTCATATGTGTTCTAATGCAGTCAAAAAAACTTTATATGTGATTCTATCATGCTCATATGTGTTCTTAGGCAGTCAAAAAACTGAATATGTGACTATAGCATGCTCATATGTGCTCTAAGGCAGGCAAAAAAATTTCTATGTGATTATAGCATGCTCATATGTGCTCTAAGGCAGGCAAAAAACTCTATATGTGATTCTATCATGCTCATATGTGTGCTAAGGCAGGCAAAAAGTTATATATGTGATTCGATTATGCTCATATGTGTTCTAAGGCAGGCAAAAAAATTTATATGTGCATATAGCATGCTCATATGTGCTCTAAGGCAATAAAAAAACTCTATATGTTATTATAGCATGCTCATATGTAATCTAAGGCAATAAAAAAACTTTATATGTGATTATAGCATGCTCATATGTGCTCTAAGGCAATAAAAAAACTTTATATGTGATTATAGCATGCTCATATGTGCTCTAAGGCAATAAAAAAACTCTATATGTTATTATAGCATGCTCATATGTGCTCTAAGGCAGGCAAAAAACTTTGTTATTCACCTCCACAATGCCTGAAGCTTTGTCGAGTCTTGTTGCAGTTGGATCAAACCAATGACACTTGAATAAAGTTACCCTGTTATTCCTGCGTAAGTAAGTCAACTCCATTATTTCCTCTATAACACCGTAGTAATCATGTTCATTTTCACCGTAGCTGCTACCCTTGACACACACCCCACTATTTATCGTTGATTTGTTTATACTGTAATCTTTTTGTATGAAATCGATAGCCATTTACGATATACCCGTTGTAATATTGCACAACTTTGGTCGGACCATTCTCTAAATCACATATTCCTTGATCTTTAACATCACCATGGCGAACCTACGCACAGACATAAACAATAATTGTGATAACGATCAATTAAGTAACTTAGTGTTGTTTATAAGTACAAAATTTATGTTAGCTTATTTACCAACTGTTTCAACCACTCCACAAACTTAGTTTCACGTTCTTTTTGTACTTCTGCATCAGTAAGATGTGAAACTTCGCTTTGCAACTCCAGATCAAATCGTCTGCAAACCACAAATACTTATATTACCGAGCCATGTATACACATATAGAACATAAAAGGATTTATAATTGAGTTTCATATACATATACTTACTCAATGTATGGGTCGATCACTGAGCAATTAAAAAGAATATAGATGTGTGTTGCATCTTGCTCTCGATCTGTCAGTAGCCTTGATCGACAACTACCAAATGCATGCCCAAGTGGTTGAAATATCGACAGCTTGTCAGCTACAGTTACTTGTTCTCCATCATCGTTACGGGGCGGGCATGTGTAACGTGTTGGAATATGAGGTTCGAAGTACATAGATGAGAAATTTGAAATCTCTTCTAAAGTGTACGCCTCACAAAATAGAGCCTTCTACTCTTGCTTTATTACGAACCTTTTTTTAGGTCGAACATGCATCTGACAAGAATATATATTTCAAATTTTAAATATCTCACATTAAAGAGACAAATATAAAAAAACATATACCTTTCAAATGGGTACATCCATCGATATTGCACAGGGCCACCAACCCTTAGTTCATATGGCAGATGTATGATCAAATGTTCCATAACATCGAAAAATGCTGGCGGAAATATCTTTTCTAGCAGACAAACAGTGGTGATGACAGAGTCCTCGAGATTCTTTACATTTGATACTACGACCTTCGATGCACACAATGTTCTGAAAAATCCACTCAACTCAGACAATACCCCCCATATAGGTTTGTCTAACATATCATGGAATGCTAAGGGTATCAATCGTTACATAAAGATATGACAATCATGGCTCTTCAACCCATATAACTGTCCATCGTCAATCTTCACAGCCCGAGCAATGTTAGAGACATATCCATCTGGAAATCTTAGTTGTCTCAACCATTGACATGCATGTTTTATTTGATCAAGTCCGAGCACGTACTTTGCCTTTGGTTTCAGTACTTTGCCATTATACTCTTTGAGTTCCAATTCTGGTCTTTTACATATTAATTTTAAATCCATACGGGCCTTCGGATTATCCTTCGTTTTTCCTTTAATATTCATTACTGTATTGAACACATTATCAAACACATTTTTCTCTACATGCATCACATCCAAATTATGTCGTATCAATAGGGTCGGCCAATACGGTAGTTCCCAAAAAATAGATTTCTTCGTCCAATTGTGATCCTTCCCTAATCCACGGAAGGGTGTAGGACTGTGGGCATCTGTTAATATATCTGGAAAGTATCGCAATCTTCTTAGAATCTCTATGCCAGACAATCTTGAGGATGGACCTTCTGTTTCAGTTGTGCCTGCTTTAAACACATTCTTTTGTCGTCGGAATGGATGATCGCTGGGTAGAAATCGACGATGGCACTCAAACCAGCAAGGCTTCCTTCCATGCCTCAATCTAAAAGCTTTGGAATCCTCCATGCAGTACGGACAAGCCAACCTCCCATGTGTGCTCCAACCAGATAGCATACCATATGCAGGGAAGTCACTGATTGTCCATAGAACAACGGCCTTCATGTTGAAATTTTGTTTTTTGTGGGCATCATACGTGGTAACACCGTCATCCCACAATACTTTTAGTTAATCAATCAATGACCTTAAATATACATCAAGATTTTGGCAAGGTGAGGTCGGACCAGGGATCAACAGAGACAAGAAAAGATTTGGACGTTTCATACACAAGCTTGGTGGAAGGTTGTATGGAGTTACAAATACTGGCCAGCATGAGTATGGAGTTGATCTACCCCCAAATGGATTAAATCCATCTGTACATAGACCGAGTCTAACATTTCACACTTCCATTGCGAAGTTCTGATGAGTACAATCAAAGTGCTTCCAAGCTTCAGCGTCAACAGGATGCATGATCTTATTTTCATCGTGTCGAACTTTATTTGCATGCCATCTCATGTGTTTAGCTGTCCTTGAAGACATATACAATCGCTGCAATCTAGGAGTGATAGGAAAGTAGCGGAGCGACTTGTATGAAACTTCCTTTGATCTCGTGCTACCATTGCCTCTTGTCTTTGGCTTGAACCGAGGATGCCCACATGACGGGCATGATATGTTGTTTTCCTGCTCCTTGAAATACAACATGCAGTGATTTGGACAAGCATCAATCTTTTTTGTAACCCATACCTAGAGCGTTGACCATAACTTTCGCACGATAGAAATTTTGTGACAATTTCTCATCTTTAGGCAACATACTCTTCACAATCATGCATAAACGGTCAAAACATGATTGACTCAAATTATACTCAGACTTCAAATTCATTAGTTGAAGAACTGCAGACAAGATAGTGTGACTCTCACAACCGTTCCAAAGTGGCTCATCAGCATCTCTAAGTAAATCATAAAATCTACTAGTTGCATCGTTTGGTGATTCTTCATCTACGACAGTTCTTACATCACTAGAACTCATAGCAGAACCCAATTCTGTTCCTGCGGCATCAAATATCAAATCCGTATATGGATTATCGTGCACCACATTCACCCGTGCATCAAAATCGTTTCTAAATTCTTCTCTATGAAACGTCCAGTTCTGATAATCACTCACAAAACCCTTCCTGTATAGGTGATGTCTAACGCCATGAGGTTCTACAAATCGATTATTCTTACAAATCTTGCAGGGACACCTAATCCGACCTGTGGGATCTACTGTACTGACACTTGCCGTTGCAAATTCAATAAAACTGTCAACACCATCCATATATTCATGCGATAACTCATTGTCCACTATCCTACGGTACATCCATTCATAGTTTGCAGTCATTTTTTTATGAAGTTACGAATAATAGCCTAACGAATTAAAAGAGAACAATCAGAATGCTATGATGAAAAATATATCAAATTTATCATGCAATATATGATGTCATACAATAACAAGAATTTTGATGCATGCATTGATAACTTAATATTTTTATGTGCAAACTATTAATGACACGATACAATAATTTGAAACATGCTTTCATTATACAATTTCACATGGAAGTCATAATTAAATTGAAAGTTACATGCAAGCATGTACACAATTACATCAAACATTGCAATACATTGTAATCATTCATATCAAACAAATGGCAAACATGTACCTGCAGCAAACACACTTCAATATCTCACTAACTACTACCATGCCTAGCATGGACTCCGTACTCCAAAAATAAGAACACTTCAATATACATTAAAATCATGCTCAGCATGATCTCCGAACTCTAACGAAGCAACCCTAAATATCAACAACTAAGTGAGTGTGTGAACAATAAAGTGTTACATCTAATAAATTAAATAACATGTGATACGCTTGCATCACTTACTCACCACGGGTATTTACCCGATTTGCATTATTTTTGACCGTTGGGAGCCCAACGACTTCTTGTTGGGGATTAATATTACCTCGTATATTTTCTTCTATTAGGCTCTTATTTAAGTATCATTATATGTAGACACAACACATTTATTAATGTTTTTGTGTGTTTTGTTTAGCTCATAAGTGACATTATAATTATACTCTTGTTCTAGTAGCTTATACACTTATTTTGAGTATCATTGTAGGTAGACAATAGATGTTTTTCAATGTGGGTATTTTTAGGTTCTTTTGTGTGTGTTTTAGTGTAGTGTAGTTTGTTTATTTATTCTGTAATTAAATCATTTATTCAATGTGGTGACTATTGTGTTTGAAAAATTAATGATTTTTTAAAAATGTTAAATTGTCTTATTAAATATTTTTTATATATCATATTTGTGATGTGTTTGGCCATCTTCTCTCCATAATATATAACTGATATAGTTTATTTTTGAAATATTTAATGTTTCATGATATATATATATATATATATATATAGTTGAGATGTTTTGTTAGCTTTATTTACATGTTCTCAACTATTAAATGATATTAAAGACCATTTCTGGAAGAGAACGGTCAGTGGCTTGGTGTGGAAACATAAGCTTTTTGTTGCTTTTGCTTTGATATAGAAATCATGTAGTAAATGGATCCATCTTGTAAGGTCTGACTAATTGAATACTGTATAGTAACCATGTTTGAATGAAAGAATTGGAAGCGTAACGTGAAGTCACCCGAGTGTTGGACGTAAAAAAAAGTCCTCAAAAAAGGAGGAAAACGGGGAAAAAGATTAGAAGGCTTCCTGTGCTACAAGTTCTTATGCAGGTTTGCCTGGCATGCCTAGGGCACAAGGGTGCATGGGCCTAGTTGTTAACGAGGCCCTTTTTATGATACCTCCAGGATCCCCCTCAGCTGTCATTCCTTAATGCAATGAATGTCATCCAACCACCATGGATGGGTTGTTTGGTTCTCAGCCAGAGCGCAACAAAATTCTTTGAAGCTCAAGAAAGGCAGTTCAGTGATGGATGCCATCATTGTATGAATCAACAACCAATGACTCTAGCGGTTAGCGGAGTTGGAACGGAACCAGCTGCTAGACAGGCAGTTTGGATTCAATTCCTATGGCCATTATCTCCTTTGCATAAGCCGAACCCAGCATAGGCCATGGGGTCAAGGATACTAGCCATGGCGTTTTATGGCCCCCCTGCCGGAAAATACTAACGAGGCAGGGGGGCCGACCCCCTGCCGGAAAATACTAACGAGGCAAGGGGGCCGACCCCCTGCCGGAAAAACTAAAAGGGGCATCCGCCCCTTTTATCAGAAAAAGGGTATTTTATCGGAAAAACCTGGGAGACGTCGGTCGGGGGTGGCGGACCGGGAGCAACGGGCAGGGCGGCAGGCCGGGGAGCGACGGGCGGCGGGCGGTGGGGGCCGGGGAGACGCCGACAGGCGAGATATGGGGCGACAGAAGGGAGAGGGCGGTCGGCAGGAACAGCGGAACAGAAAAGAGAAAGAGGGCTCTGATTAGGGATTTACGCGTATTTTAGCGACGGATTTAGCGACGGCCTAAATCCGTCGCAAAGCCGTCGGAAATTAATATAACTACGTAGCGACGAAAATATTCCGTCGCTAAATCCGTTGCTCAATAGCGATGGCACACTTTCCCTCGCCAAATCCGTCGCTAAAATACGCAGTTATTACGACCAAACATTTCGTCGCTAAGCCGTCGTTAATTTGCGACGGATTATGCGACAGAAGCTATTCCGTCGATATTTTCGTAAATATTACGGTTCTTAGCGACGGATTTGTTTCTCTCATTAAGCCATCGCTAATTAGCGACGAAAACATTTCGTCGCTAATATCCGTCGCTAATCCCCTATTTTCTTGTAGTGCAACACATCTCATCCCATGGCATGCCATAGTAAGAGCTTCCTCCATCTTCATCTTCCTCCTACTAGGAGCAGAGCCAATAATTTAAATTAAGGTGGCACAAATGTACAATAAAAAAAAAGCATAAAAAACCTAAAATTGTAATAAAAATCAAACAAAAAATCATGATTAATTAATGCTAATTAGAAACATACAAAGAAAACCCTAAAATCCTAATAGAAATCAAATATAGAATTATCATTATTGCTTTATATTATTTGAAATAATACAAATCAAAAACTTAAATCCTTACAAAAATCATAGATATCTATGCTAATCGATAAAAAAATACTAATATTCTAACCAAAATCAAACATTTATTATTCATGGATTCATGCTTAATTCTAAGTAAAAATTAAAAACACTTAAAATTCCTAAAACCATAATTACATTCATGTCATTTATAAAAAAATAAATCAAAACCCTAATTTATATTTGATAAAAAAATCTTAATATTTAACCAAAATAAAAAATTCATTATTAATGGATTCATGCATAATGGTAATTAGAAAACAAAACACAAGAAAACCTAAAAAGGCTAAAGCCATAACTAAATATTTATGCCATTCTACAAAACCCAAATTAAAACCCTAAAACCTTAAAACCTAACAAACATCATTCATAGATATGCTATTAAAAAATAAATAAAAGTCTTACAAAATGCCAACCAAAATCAGGAATGCATTCATGGAATCATGTAACATTGATTGTTAAAAAAATATAGATATACCTAATTAAATTCTCATGTCATTTGAAAAACCAAAATTAACATATTCATGTTTTTTTAAGAATTAAAACAAAATTCTTAATTAAATATTCATGTTATTAAAATAAATAAATAACCTAGACACTAACAAACATCATCCATTATGCTAACTAAAATAAAATAACCTTATAATCAAAACCCTATCAAGCAAAAAAATTAATGGATGACCCAACAAATTTTTTTGAGACCCATCTAAGAAAAGAAGAAGAAGAGGAAGACCCAACCACATAGGGCTGTCCACCCGAGGGCAGATCTAGAGTTTTGAGGAAGAGAGAGAGAGAGAGTACGGGGAAAGTCAAAAGGGTCGTGGCTGGTCGCCCCCTTTGGGTTGGGGTTGTCGGGCACAAGTGCCCACATACCCTTCAGGTCAAGGTGGGCCCATGCCCACCCTCCATAATGTGGCTTCACCCCTACTCCCACCCACTACCATTTTCAGGTCTCTCTTTCTTGGGTGTGGTCTACCACCTCTCTCTCTCTTCTCTCAGAGGGCTGATTGACCCTTCTTTCAATCTCATTTTTATCACAAATTTCATTATGTTTTTCTCATGCCACACAAACAAGTGAGAGTTTTTCATTTAGAAAAGTTATCGTATCAAAACTTCTCATAGGCAAACTTTTATTTTCCTTTAAAAAAATTTCTTGCTTTAATGAAAGTGTCTACGTGTTTTCAATAACATTCAAAAGAAAGCTAACAATGCAAACCCACCTGGTTAAACCAATTGACTCGTTCTAGTTTTAAATATTCTTGTCACTAGTCTCAACTCTCAAATTAGGATGCACCTCATCCAAATGGGATGGGATGGCTGTATGGTTGAACTTTGTCATTACCCAAAGAATGCCAAGAAATGCAGATATTGTATATCATATGTTTCTAAACATGCCAATTTTTGGCTAGAAGCCTAGATAAATTAGCTAGGTCGCGAATTAGCTATCAACGTGTTCGGTTTGTATCGGTTAGCTGAATTTCTGAGTATGGGCATGAAAAGTAGGAACCAAATAATATTAGGGTCGACCTGAACCTGACTCGAACAATATGCAGGTTTGGGTCATGAATTTTTCTGAGTACTCGACCCAACCCAAGTATTATATTTATATTTTTCATGTCCAGCTTTGAGTTTCTATTAATTTTCATGACCCAACAAAACCTGAATCTGCACCTGAACCCAAACCCAATTATTAGTTATATGGGCGAATCCGGGTCAACCTTGACCCGACCCATTGACAAACCAACCGGGAATGATCAAAATTTGGAAGGATCATCTCCCTCATTGGCATGGCATGGAGGTTTTTTTTATGCAATTTGCTTTATATGTGAATAAACTGATAGGCGGACCCCTACCAGATAAACATATTATAATTAGCAGACACGGTCACATATCAGCAAGAGTGGGGAACCAATCAGGAGCCTTATCCTTTCAGATTCATTTATTCCCAATCAGATTCATTCGGGCAATGTGGCAAGTATAATAGTTCTGATCTTTGCTAGTTCAGGAACACTGAATCCGGTCAAACTTCCACAGCTTATCAACAATCAAGGTTGCCTCTGCCTCTTCCTTCCTTAGTGAGAGACAATATCTTTGCCAGATGATTCAATAATGACTTTCAGCCATGGTAGTCATCAACTTGGTTTTCTGGTCCGGGTTTGAATGGGTGAAATGGGTCCTGAGAGGGTTACTGATAGGTCAAGGCTTGGTTTGGTCTTCAAGTATGGTGTCTTGTGAGTCTACAGTTCAATTTTTTGACCCCAATGGTTGTCTAAGTTGGGGTAAGTGAGTCCACAAGTCAAACTGGTCTGGCCATGACATGTTCAGAAAAGAACAGAATGGTAAAAACAGGTTGCACCGAAAAATTACTCTCATTTGAAGGTTAACATGTAAGCAAAGATACAGGAAAAATTTTAGACCAAAACTCCACAGATCTTGGGAGATATGTTATTTTGAATCTGATAAATTTTTGGGATTAGAACTGGCCTGGCCGGGACCAAAACACCAACTCACGAGTTATGAGCTTCCACCAAACTCCAAACACTCTAATTAACAATTTTTTTTTTTTTTAATAAACACTTCAACAGAAATTTGAACCCAAATTCAACACATTCATGAACAAGATCAAGATCTTGAGACCACTAGAGTGATTTTTCATGAACCACGTAAATTCAGTCTAAGAACTTACCCAAGATTCACTCAAACTTCAAGTGACTCAAGAACCAACTTCATACAGTATGCAATCTACTGTGTCTCAGCATATAACCGACCCAAAGAAAAATTACTAACTGAAGTATGAAATTCCTTTAAAAAGTTGCCCTACACTTAGAACGGCAACGTAGACCATGTGAGTCTAATCAAGATTTGACCCAAAATTCATACAATTCACAAACCATTTCAATTTCACCTTCATTCAACACAAATTCCACTAAATTTTATTATATGTCAGACCCAAAATCAAATTTATGACAGAGTTATGGATTTCTCCACAAAAATTGTTCAATGGTCCAAATCTTGGAGCTCCAACGTGAAGTAGAGACTACACGTAAACTCAACAAGATCACACTCCTTCAATGAAAATTTTTGCACACCAAAACTTTTAGATCTATTGATTTTGATAAAATAATGCTTTTAATTACTCAAAAGTTGCAATTCTTCCAACCCAAATCATTCTTACACCCAAAGAACGTCAGGATTATTGGAACTCAGCACATAGAGGGATCTACACGTGGAATTCAACAAGAATTGACCTCAATTTCCAAGAACTTCTACCCAAGATAAGTTTCTACTGTAACTCACCTATTCACAACACTGATTCAGATGTCCTCCACATGAATGGAGATCTGCACCACCCTCCTCACTTGATCTTGCTACTTGGTTATCCGAATAGTCCAGATTGGTCAGGCGTGCTTCTTCTTGCAAGTAGAGCTACTCTGTAGATTTTCGTTGTTGTGAATACTTGAATAATGGCAATTGAATCCTTGTTGCTCTGATACCAAATGTTGTACTCACTTTTTAACGCTTAAGGAAAATAAGAGGAAAAGAGGTGTTGGGTTGATGAGAGACTAAAGTGGAAAATAGAGGGTTTAGCTGAAAGGGTTAGAGATAGAGGTGGGTTGGGTCAGCTTTGGATTGGTTGGATGAGTGGTTTAGTTGGTATAAGGATGGTTGGGAATGGTTAGAGAATAATCTAAAGTTGTTAGAGGCCTAACTACCTGAGCCTAATCCTTTTAGATGAAGGGCAACCCTCCACGGGAGACCTCTCAAAGAACTTCATTGCATTAAGAAAAAACTAAAATACCACCGATATAGTATCCCATATGGTAAGCCGAGTCCTGTGCCAAGCTGAAGGCCCAGGTTCGAATCCCTCTGCCACTTGGGGCTTAAGAGATATCTGGTAGGGGTCTGCCTAACCCCAGCTTGCCTTTCAAAAAAGAAAAAGAAAAAACTAAAATAGAACTTGGAATAAATCACATCATTTGGGCTAAGCCTCACAACCTAACAGTTTACCCTAAATATACCTCTTAATTACACTCATGCCACTTAGAACCAAGCTGAATACATGATAGCCAAGTCGTTTACAAGTATTACAATAGTACTCAAGTAGTTGGCCACAAGTTAACATAACAAAATTGAAAGAAAAAAAATGAAGAAGAATTATGATGAAAATTCTTCCTCAAAAAAAGATCGTCATAAGGAAATCAAAATATCCCTCCAAAAGTCACAATAACAGCAGTGACACCGATGAAGACAAAAGAAAAATCAAACTAAAGGGGAAGAAAGTGATGAAATACAAGAACAATTCATCCTCGAGCTCAAAAGAAGAGGAAAATAAAAAAAAGTCTCATCTAAAATCCAAAAAGAAAGATGATGAATTGGAGGAAATGAAACAAAAAGTAAAGGATCTTGAAAATTTATTCAAACAATTGAACCTTCAAGTAAAGGGTCAAGAAGCAAAAAAGACCTTCACTATCAAAGATTTCCCCCTTGAGGGAAACATAGAAGCAATGAAAAATGCTTTAAAAAAGTTCATCAAGTTCAATGGAACCAGATACCCTACAATCACATGACAATGTTCATAAATGGCTGTATTGACTACTATAACAATGACATAGTCATGATTCATTTGTTTCCTAGAAGCTTGGAGGGGGTTGCTCTTGCATGGTTTTTCACTCTAAATCTTCAGTAATTTAAGAAATTTGATGATTTGATAAATCAGTTTATCAAGCGATTCCATTATAATGCTGAAACTCTCCCAACCATTAGTCATCTTTGTGGGTAACATCAGGCAGAAAAAGGATGAGCAACTTTAGAATTCATACAATGATGGAAGATAGTGTAAAACAAAATGGCTAATCTTTGAAAAGAAATGCTCTCATGATTATTCTAGATAATTTTACTCAACCACTGAAAAACTGAATAAACACATTACAAGCCAATAATTTTAAAGAACTCCTATAGAGAGCAAAATGTATCGAAATTGGCATCAAGAGGGGTCTGTACGAGGAGGTTATCATTAAGCAGGGAGAAAAAAAAGCAGGAGGATACAACAAAACTGGTTCTCTGAAAAAATCAAGTATATTGTCAACAAAAATGACAAGGAAAACTAAAAACCCAAGAATCATCAAGAGAACTCAGAGCAAAATCAAGTCTAGAATAAACTGACAGTGCAAAAGACTCCCCAATGAAACAAGTCATCTATAGCTTAGAAATGAAGGATTTATCACCCACATTGGACCAAGGATAAAAAATTTACTAAAATGTGTCAATCATATGAAGAAGTGATAAACATTATGATCCAAGCAGGAATTCTCAAATTTCTAGAAGTTCCAAATCCACCAGTGATGAAAGGTAATGATCCAAACAAGTTTTGTAAGTATGGGGCATGACAGTCTTGAAACACATTGTCCAAGACAACCTAGACAAAGGAGAGTTGGTGTTAATTGATAGTAGCCAACCCTCCACTCCCAACCAAGATCTAGGTATAAACAAGGATTCTTTCCCAGGTCACCAAAACAAAGTCAACAACGTAGGCATTGTTAAGAAAATCTAATATTAGCCTATTTGTCCTCTAAAGCCAATCAAAGCATCTCTTCTCAAGAATTCCTTATTTCGTATCTTCTCAAGAGTCACCAAGCCAAGAGGATACCTTCTTCCAAGGAAATCTCTTTTATGAGAAAAGCTTTGATAAATAATCTCCATCCACCACCAATAAAATTTTTTATCTACAAAAATCCAACAGAAGGCCTACCATTCCCCAGAGCCTTTTCCAATTCAATAATTCTTCCCAAAATTGAGGTTGACCCAGACCTGCGAGTTTCCATAATTAAAATAGGTCTCAACCCTAAACCTACAAATTTCTAGTATAAGAATCCTAGAGACATGCCCTTCGGCCAAGAAGAGGTAGAAATGTTAGCATCAAAGCGAGAGGAAGAAATTGAAATTACAAAATCAGAAAATGCAAAATGTTCAGAGATGTCTGAATCTTCTAAAGAAGGGGGTAGAACAGATAAGCTAAACTCTGAAAAATCATGGTTATGTGCAAAAATTGTAGAACCATCTCACAGATCAAGGGCAGAAAGCTAGAGAATTCTTAGGCTAGTTGTGAAAAAAAAAAGGTCATGATTTTTGCTCTAGAATGCATGAGAAGGAAAAAGAAGAAATTTTGTAGACAAAGAAAAGGAGAAAGACAAAAAATTCAAAAAGTTGAAAGAGTTATAAGAAAGAATGAAGAAACATGAATTGAAAAAAGAAATTTTCCTCATGATTAGGGCATTGTTGCTGGAGGAAGAGGAACCTCCTAAAATGTCACTTTCCCTTTGATCCAGAAATAATTGGATCATTATACCCCAAGACTACGTAGGAGAATGAAAACAAAACTTGAAACATGTAGATATTCTGTAAAACTTGTACTTTTTGAGAATTATAAATAAATAAAGTAAACATCTTTATCCTCAAGTTAGAAATTTGTTTTTAGCTTTTAAATTTCATTTCAGGATAAATTTTGTCTTTATTTACTCATTTATGGACAATAAGGGTATAATTGGCATTTTGAGAATTATTTCAGACAATTAACTATTAAAAATAATTAATTTATAATTAAAACTATATATTTAATTGTGCCTTTATCTTATCAAAGTATTTTCAATGTTTTTTTTGCTTAACTAGATGTATTTAAGTAGCTTGCGAATGAATTTTATCAAACAGAATTTTGGTCATAAATTATTTAAGTGGATATTTTAATCTAATATAATTAATAATTAAAGAATTGCTAAAAAAATTTGTTTAAAGATTAGAAATTTATTTTGTTTTAGCAAGATTTAGGATTTTATATAATAAATGAAACAAATTTACGTAGTCTATATGGGTTTGGACCCAATGGGTTGACCCAAATTAAGGTTTTTATGGATCTTAAAGACATTCATAGTTATTTATAATTGTAAATTTGAAATAATACATCTAGATATGAGATTTTATAATTTATTTTACTATAGGATTTTTTAAATAACCAGATTTAGGGTTTTAAAGTAAAATGGATCCAAAACGGATCCGATTTGGACCTGTTTTGGAATAGGTGCACAATGGTTTAAAAAGAGGTCATGTGGGGCCCACTAGGGCATTTGACCCCCTTTATTTTTGTTCTTTTCAATCCCTAAAAGTTGACACCCCTAGTTTCCCCTATTTCCTTTGGTTTTGAGAAGAGAAAACCCTATCTTCTTCTCCTTTCACCCTAGCTAACAACATTGGGATTTGTGCCATCCAATTTTCTTGGGATTTGCATCACAACTCCATTGACGCATAGGTGAATCTCTTTTTCTCCACCTCCTTCTTCTCTACCTATTTCTTTCTTTTTGTTGGGGTTTTCTTCTAGTCAATTTTCTCTAAAATGAGATTTTTTGGGATTTGTATTATTTTCAGCTTTGAGAATCATGTCCCAACAGATTGGCGCCATCTCTGTCATCATCATTATCATTGATTCAATCCACTTCATCTCCTTCTTTGATTTTGCTCCTTTTTGGATCAATTTTCCTAAAAAAAATGGCACTCATCTTGAGAATCATGCTCCTTGGAAACCATGCAACATCATGAGTGTTCTTGGAGTGCATATATACTGTGGAGGTTGTCCAGCCACAACCGACCAGCCTTAGGTGCCATTTTGTATTGTTTAGGTCAATTTTTGAAGAAATCACCATACTTGATCTTCGTTATGGGTTGTTTTGTGTGCAGAGATGTCTTCCGACACCACCTCATGATTTGTGAAGCATTATAGTACTCTCTGTCAACGAGAAAGTGCCCCAGCTTAACATTTTTTTTTTTGTTTCTCTTGGTGTTGCATGTACACACCAAGTGTTCGATGAATTGTCAAAGCGGCGGTTCGTTGCAGAGTTTGCGAAACCCCTTAGTTTTCAGGTTTCACCACATATATATATATCGGATCTACGAGGCTAGAAACCCTTAACTAAATTTTTAGAATGTTCATTTAAGTTGTTTTGTCACAATCTAGTGTGTTTTAGAGTTAAGTTAGTCTATGCTTGTAGTGTAGTATCACATTTGAGTAGTTAGGTTTTTGATGCGACTAATAGTTGATTATGTTTTTTAAATAATTAGGTGATGTAAGCATGCAATTAGATTTGTTTAATTAATATATTTAATTTTGTTTTACATGTTATCAATTTCGAAATTTTAGTTTTTTTAAATAATTGTGCCGCATGTTAAGTGTTCGGTAAAATACTTAAGAAAGAACAAATTCCACATTTAGATGCGGTTTTGAACGATATTCAAAATCAATTTTTTAAAAATATCAATCATGTGTGTTTAAAACTCAGTTTTGAAGTAGTTCTGTATACATTTGAGTTATGGTTATATTATGTATAAAATGCATCATAAAAATGCATGAAAGCAATTACAAATGTGCGTAGTTAACTATGTTAACACACACATTATAAATTCAACTTTGTGCAAGTACTCATGCATTGTTTATGTTTGCCATTGAGTGTGCATAGATACATGTGTTAGTTTAGTTTAGACATATATTAAATGATTAAATGTTCATACCATGCGAATATAAGAATTGTTATGCAAGTACTACAATTAATATAATACTTAATGTTAAGTATCGCAAGTGGTTAAAAGCCAAAGCATATTCGAAATAATTCTAATGCTAGTATCACAAGCTACTATAAGCCAAATGCATTCAAAGGAATGCAAATGATATAAAATCGGGTCAACTATCCGTGGTAAGTAATATTGATGCAATACATTATGCAAAATATTGAATAAAGTTTGAAGATCATGCGGAACATGATTTGAATATATGAGAATAGAAATATTTTTCTTATGGTACATGTGTGTTCATGCATGTCTATGAATGTATGCATGAATGATACGAATGCATGATCGAATTGAATGCTTGCATAAATTGTTTGTATGTGAAGTATGTCATGTATACAATGAATGTATCATGCATATGAATATAAAATGAATGAATCATGTATGTAAGCATGAATGAATTATGACATATATCATGCATAAAAACATAGTTGAATATGTCATGTATCATGCATGTGAGCATGAATGAAATATGACATGTATCATGCATAAAAACATGTTGTGAATGAATCCTGCATAAAGGCAAGAGAGGGTTATTCTGTGAGATAATGACACTGGAATGCGGCCTATGACTTTAATAAAAGATAAACTTGGAACCAGAGGTCCAAATGAGGTGCCACTCATCCCTGTCCCATGGAGGTTATAGGGATATGCCTACTTGAAGATTCAAAGTATAGGAACAAAAACTTTGCAAAGGGAAGACATTCTCTTTGTTTTTAGCTCGAGTGGCATACACGAGCGTAGGCCGATACAAGGACTTCATGTACATTTTCCAATCACTGCATTGCAGGATTGACCTCCTGTGATAGACATATTTAATCCATAAGAGCAAAAAATAAAATACATATCATAATAAATACTCCTATGATTGTTTCTGGGTGGCTATACCTTCTATTTTACTAGATGGGTTTAAAATAATCAAGAGAAACAATGCATTAGATTCGTAGAATCACTTTTATCATGTGCATAAACATCTAAATATAGACATGTAGAATTTTCAATATTTACATATGTCATTGCATATGAGCATACATGTGAATGAAAAAGACATGTATAAGGTCATGTGATTGACATGATGATTCAAGTAAAGGACTTGATAGTAATGTATGTGAGGTGCATGGGTGTATGAAACACACGGAAAAAGGTCAAGATAATGAACCTATTCTCATTTGATAAAAATGCAAAAGTGCATAAGTAGTCATGAGAGTTAACCTATTACCTATAGAATGTAATAATGCATAACATAGCCATGAGATTGAATCATTTATGCTTTTCTGAGAAAATAAATGTGAATGCTTTAGTTGCCATAGACATGTATGTTTTATTTACTTGACAAGTATGCACGTATAAAGTACACATGAATGGTCGAATGAGGCTTTGACCTATTTGTTATATGAAATGTTATAAATGCACATGTTTTGTTTGTGAGAAACTCTTATGTCCTGACTCATTTGAAAAGCATGTATGTGTATTTTACCTTGGATAAGGTCAATGAGATTTGACATATTTACTTTACACATTTATATGTAACTTGCTTGATTATTATTCATTTATGCGAATGAATGTCATGAATATGAATAAATGAATGCTATGGATGTGAATGAATAAACAAATATAATGTGAATGAATGTTATAAGGTGGATTCCCTTGACCCTCATTTTATAAATGATAAGAATCACACTATGGTTGTACCATTACAAACTTGATTTGTATTTTTTAAGTTTGGTTTTGAGTTTCCTGTGAGAACGAAGTTAATACCCTACAACATTACATATATCATCCTAGAAGATTAAAGCGAAGGATGGGTTGCTGCGTGCTTGAAATGACACTTTTATCTATTATGA
Organism: Nuphar pumila; assembly: GCF_984573655.1. NCBI lineage: Eukaryota > Viridiplantae > Streptophyta > Magnoliopsida > Nymphaeales > Nymphaeaceae > Nuphar > Nuphar pumila. The sequence goes on along the minus strand of NC_143260.1, from coordinate 84,626,448 downwards.
TCTCTGAGAGATCCAGACTTTTGATATTTTATAGATTTGTAAACACCAAACTTTATTTTTCTAGATTATTACTTGTTTAAAGTCTTGTAAATATTTTTGAATGATATAAACTTGTGAATGTTGTTAATTTTCTATATGCAAAAATTAAAACATGATTGCAAAATCTCAACTTTTATGTAACTCCTTAAATGTCTTAAATAAAATTTCATCTTTCACATTTTATTATATAAAATTTTTAGAGTAATAAACTCAATCGAGTTGTGTTTACAGATGATTTCATATTGTATCTGATACTGGGAGGTTAATATATGCTTGCGCTTGCGGTCAGGCAGGCCGTTTAGTATTTGAAATGGTTGAAACGTAGCCATAGATGAACTCGTTGACACATTTCTTTTGGGAGTCATGTAAAACTTTATAACAAGTGAAAAATTTTAAATTTTCTTGAAATTTCAAGTTTTGAGAAAAGTTTTAAAGGTTGGAGTTTTTAGAGATTTTATAATTGGTATCGAAGCAAGGGCAAGAGTGGCCTCGAGATGCGAGTGAGACCGCCTTCATAGGTAAGCTATCTATTTTGTAAATGTTGTTGATGCACATATATGGAATGTGTCAATATTAAATATAAGAAAAAAATATGTATGATATGTGATGTTTGTTTTTAAACCTAGAAATATGCTTGGATTGCTTATGTGATGTTGCTTCTGTTGTCTAGCTAGCATGGGCAGGAAGGGTGAAGGACCTTATGGACACTTTGGCCATCGTCGTTGGGGTGGTGCAGTGACAATCCACTACAATGGAAGCCATGGGGGATAATTTGCAGAACCTGGCCGACCATCACCAAAATGTAGAGGGAAACTTAGGGTACAAGAACTTTATGAATATATACCCTCCAGTGTTCAAGGGAAAAGTTGACCTCCATAGTCGTTGAGAATTGGGTCAAGGAAATGAAACACATCTTTAGGGTGCTTCGTGTTTTCGAGGATCGACATGTGGACTTTGCCACCTATCGACTGAAAGAACAAGCTTTATGATGGTGGGAGACAGTCAACCAAGTCAGATTTGAGAGCCAGGTAGTCACTTGGGTGCAGTTCACATAGGTTTTCTTTAAAGCCTACTTCTCGGAACATGAAAAGGCTAAGAAAATGCATGAATTTCTGGAGCTCGAGCAAGGTGTCATGTCTCTCCTTGATTATATCACCATATTTAGAGGACTTGAGCATTTCTTCCCTAATGTGTACGTCACCAAGGAAGAGAGAGCGATGAAATTCATTCAAGATTTGAAGTCTGTGCTTCAAACCAAAGTACTTATTTGAGGACCTAAGACCCTCTTAAAGGCCATAGAGGTGGCCACTGTTCTGGAGGAGGATTAGGTTGCCAATTCAAAGTTCCAAAGAAAGTTGTATGGGCAGCAGTCTGAAGGAGGCCGACAGAAGATAAAGTTTCATGGGAAGCAAAAATTTACCACGTCTGCCAATAATCCATTTATGCGTATAGAAGGCAAGCAACAACCCAAACATCAAACATCCGAGGAGGAGCATTGTACAAGGTGTACTCATGTCCATGGCGACAAGCCTTGTCCTGTCACATATGCTACCTGCCATTATTGTGGCAAAGGTGGGCATTTTGTTCAAGCTTGATTTAAAAAGAAAAATGATGAGAGGAGAGCAATCGAGCAGAAAACAAAGGGTAAGTAGCCTCAGCAGCAAGGCGAGCAGCAAAAGAAGGCACTTACGTAGCTTCTAGGAGTGACCACCAAGACAATGATCTGGTCCAAGGTACTATTCTAGTTGTGGGTCGAGTCGCTTTGGTATTGTTTGATAGTGGTGATACTCACTCTTTTATCTCTACTCAATTTTCTTGTCAATTACAATTGCCGGTAGAATCCTTAAAGCATGTGCTAAATGCTAGCAATCTTGTAGATAACTATATTTGTACTTTTTATTTTCCAAATATATCTATTTAGTTAGATAGGTAGTATTTACTTACCAGTCTTGTATTGCTCAAGATGACCAAGTTTGATGTCATCCTTGTGGATTGGCTGTATGAGCATTACACCATTATTCAATGTTGAGAGGGGAAAGTAGTCTTATCATGATCTGATTGTCTTGAAATTTTCTATCATGTGTCTAGACCTTCCTTGGGACACCATGTTTTTTCATCTCTTAAGGCTAAAAAATATGTGAGCAAAGGCGATATTTTATTTTTGGTGAGTCTGACTTCAGAGGAATCTAAAGTTTCATCTTTAGAACAACTTGTGGTAGTGCGAGACTACCCAGATGTGTTTTTGGATGAGTTATCAGGATTTCTGCCACTTTGAGCAGTAGAGTCAAGCATTGAGATTTTTCCAGGGATTGTTCAAGTCTTCAAAGCTCTATATCGTATGACGTCAGCTGAGTTAGAGGAGCTGAAAAAGCAACTCCAAGAGCTTCAAATTTATTCGGCCAAGTGTATCACCATGGGGAGTGCCCGTTCTCTTCATAAAAAAGAAACATGGATCGATGAGGTTATGCATCGATTATCATATGCTTAGCCAAGTTATCATAAAGAATAAGTATCCATTACCTTGTATCGAAAACCTATTAGATCAGTTGCAGAAGGCTAAGGTAAAGCTTCACTTTAGACCTCCGTGCTTATACTTTTTATAAGATATGTATTCTTTTATTACTTTTGTTATGATATTGTTTTATTGGTGATTTTTTAAGGTCTTTTTGAAGAATGATTTGAGATCTGGGTACCATCAGCTGCAAATTAAATCAGAGGATATAACCAAGACTGCTTTTCAAACTCGTTATGAGCACTATGAGTTTATGGTGTTGCTGTTTGGACTCACGAATGCCCCTGCTACATCTATGGATATGATGAATCGTATTTTCTAGCCATTCTTGAATTTGTTCGTGATCATCTTTATAGATGACATCTTGATTTATTAAGAGAATGAGAGAGCATTAAGAGGATTTGCGTATGCTTTAGAGATTCTTAGCGAGCATCAACTCTATGCTCCAAATACGAGTTCTGGCTCAAGGAGGTTTCTTTTCTTGCCCATGTTATATCGGCAGATGGCATGGCTATGGATCCTACCAAGGTTGAGGCAGTTTTGAATTGGAAGAAATGGCAGAATATTTACAAGATTCAGAGCTTTCTTGGTTTGTCCAAGTATTATTGATGGTTTATTTAGGACTTCTCCCATATTGCTTTGCATATGACAAAGCTTCTGAGGAATGGAGCCAAGATCGAGTGGTCGAATAAGTGTAAAGAGAGGTTCCAAATGCTTAAGTAGAATCTCACATCAGCTCTAGTTTTATCTTTGCCATCCGACAATGGTGGTTTTGTGGTCTATTTGGATGTTTCAAGCACAAGTTTAGGGTTTGTTTTGATACAACATGGTAAGGTAATAGCTTACGCATATCGTTAGTTGAAAGTTCATGAGCATAACTACCTAACACATGATCTTGAGTTGGTTGTTGTAGTCTTCACATTGAAGATATGATGGAATTATTTGTATGGTGAACAATTCAAAATGTTCACGAATCACAAGAGATTGAAGTATTTGTTTTTCCAAAAGAGCTGAATATGTGATAATGTAGATGGTTGAAATTCATTAAAGATTATGATTTTTCTTTATCCTACCATTTAGGTAAGGCTAATGTTGTAGTTGTTGCTTTTAGCAGGGAGTCTAGTGATGTTCTATCTAGTTGCCTTAGTGGAGGATGAAAACTGCTAGAGAATTTCATTGCTTGGAGGCTTTTTGTTGTGAGCCAAAGCACGATCTGACTAGCAAGCCTAGTCGTGCAACTCGATATCTTTGTCACGATCATAGCAGCACAACAGAAGAACACTCAGTTTGAGAAGCTAAATGCCCTTACTCAGGTGAGTGACACCTCTTTTCACCACAGAGAGGACGAAGGTATTCGTATGAAGGATCGTATTTGGGTACCTAATGATATCGAGTTAAGGCAAGAGCTTCTAGACGAGGCTCACAAATCCAAATACACCATCCACCTTGGGAGTACCAAAATGTATAATGACCTTCAACAACAGTACTGGTGAAATGGTATGAAGAAAGATATTGCAGTCTATGTTTTCAAGTATTTGACTTGCCAGCAAGTCAAGATCGAGCATCAGAGACCTAGTGGTTTATTGCAGCCTATTGAGATTCCTCAGTGAAAATGGAAAGAAATCACTATGAATTTTATTATAGAGCTACCAAAGACTCATCGTCAGCACGATGTCATCTGAGTAATCATGGATAGATTGACTAAGTCACCATATTTTTTATCCATTCAAGTTACTCAAACCCCTAAGAGTTTTGTAGATCTTTATATAAAAGAAGTAGTTCATTTACATGGCATACCTGTCTCGATTATGTCTAATTATTACACTCATTTTACTTTGAAATTTTGGGGCTAGTTTCAACAGGTCTTGGGTACAAAGTTGAAGTTTAGCACAACTTTTCATCGTTAGACAGATGGCCAGTTTGAGAGGACTATTTAGACCCTCAAGGATATACTACGAGCTTGAGCCTTGGATTAAAGGGTAATTAGGATAGTCACATGATCCTTGCAAAGTTTGCATATTACAATAGTTATGATGCAAGCATTGACATGGCAACTACCTTCCTCCTCCCTTTCCTTTACTTCGGCTAGCAGCCCTTGAGGTAATTTTTCTATCCACTCTCTAGGATTGGTAGCTTTCCTAGTCAGCTAGCTTTTTAGTCGAGCTTTTATGCTTGGGTTGGCCTCCAAGCCTGAGAACTAGGGAGAGTGTCAAGCACTCCCTTAGACAAGGATAGCTTCTTAGGATTTTATCATGCTTTCATGGAAAAATACTTAGTAGTTACTCTGGTATAGCTTAAGAATTTACTTTCCTAGCTAGGTAAAGTATCTTTTCCTATAGGGAGTGCCTCTTCTCAGTAGGAAACCTTGGTTAGAGTAGGGATACTCTGTCGAATTCTAAGCTCGCGGTCAGAGTGAGGAGATTGTCGGCATCACGAGTAGGGATAGGGCTTCAACAAGCCCAAGTAAGTTCTCTAATTTTCTCTTTTTTATTTTTATTTAATTTTTATTAATTTCATTTTCTAATTGCCAGTTCTTCTCTCTTGTCCATCTTCGAATCATGGTGGGTCTCACCACCAAGACTCTTTCTCTCTCTTTTCACTGGTGTTGTTGAAACTCTCTTGAAAAGATAGAAAAATCAATTCTTAGGTAAAGTCTTGATTGTGTTATCCCTCACTACTTGGGAAGGAATGGTCAGAACTCCTACCAATAGGGTTCCCATATTTTTTGAAATTGGAGGCAAGTTTTCTAAATAAAAATTATTTTTGTAAAATCTTTTGAAAATTAATAAACTCTTTTTCTTGTGAATTTTCACATCTACAGTCGCAATGTGGATCTACATCTTTAGTGGACAATCTAGCTGAAGAAGATAAAAAAAAAGTTATTGGCTTGTCTCCATCCATGTGTATGCATTGAATTATCTCTCTAACATATTTTTTGTTGATATAAGACAAATCCATCAAATAAAGGCATCGCTTGTATCCCAATGAAGTAATGGAGAGCACCAAGATCTTTTAGTGCAAATTCACAGCCTAGTTGAGAAATCAAATTATGCAAATGAGAAGTAGAGCTACAAGTAATTAGAATATCGTCCACATAGATCAAGATATAAACTCGTAGAGAACCATGATTAGGATTCAACATGGATGAGTTTGTGAAAGACATTTGGAAGCCAATTTTCAGTAGAAATGAGCTCAAACATTGATACCGGGACTGTGGAGCTTACTTAAGGCCATAAAGAGCCTTGGTGAGCCGGCAAAAATAGTTGGGATATTGAGCATTAACAAACCCAAGATGTTGAGTCATGTACACTTGTTCAGATAAGTACCCATGCAAGAAAGCATTATGAACATCGAGTTGGCACACCTCTCAAACAAAACTGATTAGAGTAAACAAGAATGGTTCTAATGGTGGTAGACTCGATTGCATGACAAAATTTCTCAAAGTAGTTAATGCCTTCTTTTTGAGTGTACCCTTTGGCTACTAAACGAGCTTTGTAGTGTTCTAAGTTACCATTAGCTCTTCACTGGACCTTGTAAATCCATTTTGCACCCAACTATGTTTTGAGTAGAAGACAATGGAACAAGGGTCCAAGTATTATTTTGCATGAGAGCATTGAACTCTTGCGCCATTGCCTCATGCCATTTTTCATTATTTTGGGCTTAGGAAAAATAGGCAGGCTCGATATCTTGTTGTAGTTTTGTAAGTAAAGCTAAAGGTAGAGGATATTTAGAAGCTATGAAGACCTTAGGTTTAATAGAACTTGTTTGAGATTGGGTTGTCATTGGGTGAGTATGAGAGATCACATTGGGTACAGGTTCATGATGAGCAGACTCTGTGGGAGGAGGTGAAGAGGGCACTACTACACCCCCTTTTCCTCTTTCCCTTCCTTGATCAAATACTTGAAAGCTCGACATAGAAAGGTGATGACAGGATAGAGGAATGAAGTCTTCTGAATTGAGGCCAGGTGAAAGGTAGAAGGAATCAAATGCATGCATCCGATTGCTTCATCTCTCTCTCTCTCTCTCTCTCTCTCTAGCTGGACCAGTTACTCACCCAAGTTCGACATAGCGAACAAACCGTACCCACCAATGGAGCCAAGGGGTTAACAAACCATCAACACATAGCAGTGAAACCATTCCCCAGTTTGTTACATTTCCTCGAGAAGAAGGTGAGGCCTACCTTTCTCCAATTTATTCTCATCCATCAAATGAGAGCAACTGGATGTGGGGAAAGGGAAGCCTAACAGGAAGAACTAGGACTGATTGGTTGACTCGTTCTATTGCATGATGTAACCATCATGTCCATTTTCGTTTTCTCAAGAAAAGTTGTTGACCTTTCCTGATGTTCAGGGTCACCGTATAGGTAAGGTTTGGGGAGGATTTTTCTTGTTACATAAGATTAGAGGAAACCTGCAGATTTTGTTATCTACGGGAATTTGATGTACAAAGAGATTATCTAAAAGAGTCTTGCATACTTGGACCTTGGAACTTGGTTTCGTATGTGGCTTAAATAGGAAATATGATACTATGAATCAAAAGCACTATTATACTATTCACTATCATTTGATGTTTTAATCATAAATCCTATCGTTCCTCTTAAACCCTCTAGGAAAGCCGAAGAAAGGATTCTATTTAGAAAAGTTTTCGGTTGGGTATTCTGAGTCATGAGGTAACACAGGAGGAGATGGAGAGTTAAGATCATTTGTGATAGATGATTTAGGGGAAGAGTCAGCTATGCATGATATATCACTATAGTGGTTAAGGAGGAAGAAAAATTGGGGCGGATACAGCACTTGGTGGTGTAATGGATTTAGGTAAGGATTCAATCACATGTTGCTTGAATGAAAAAACCGTCTCATCATAATAAATTTTGCCCGAGTCTTTCTTCAAGCATCTTTAGCCCTTATGGTTGCCACTATAGCCCAAAAACACAGGTTTGGCAGAAATCCACAATTAGTGTATATTTTTCTTGAGATCCTCACTTCCATCTATAGTTTTCTCTCCAATTCTAAGGCCAATAAGATTAAATATATTTTTCAGAAAAAACATGACACAACCAACCTTCCTTCCTGCAAATTAACCATAAGCATTTTGCCAAAACCGCTTTATTGAACCTATCAAGGATGTGCAAACCCAAGTCACCCAATTTCAAGGGTTGACACATGGTTAACCAACCTATTGAAGACCTAGATTTACCATCCAAACTTCCTTGGCAAATAAAATTTTGAAATATATTAACCAACCTCCTCTCAACTTTCCTTGGTATTTTAAAAATAGTTAAAAAATGTATAACCATAGCTGAAATATTAAAGCCAACCAGATTAATACGACCTGCCTTGCCTTGGAAAGAAATCAGGCTGCACATGATTGAGTCCTTGCCCGAATACAATCTTCCACCTGCTCCCAATGAATTTTCCTTGAAATTCCCAAATTAAGAGGAAGTCCCAAAAAATTAAAGGGAAGGGAACCAATCTCGCAATCAAAGATATCAGCAGACCTACTCTGCAACATACCAGTAGGGTCATTTAGAACCAAAACTTGGCTCTTAATCCCATTCATGTGAAGCCGAGAAATTTCTCCCAAGCACCTAAGGATGATCTACAATGACCATATATTGTCTTATGTTGCCTCCCCAAAACACTAAGAGGTCATCCACAAACATCAAATGAGTGATGTTCAGGCAAGTAAAGACATTACAACCACGAAATATACCCGCAACCTTAGCCAAAAAAAAATCATAACCGATAAGGCCTCCAAAGCCAAAATAAAAAGAAAAGGAGATGGAGGGTAGCCTTGACGCAGGCTCCTCTGAGGTTTAAAATGCACCCCTTTTTCCCCCATTTATGGACACCAAAATCGAAGTTGCAAGGAGAAACCCTTCGATCCACGAGATCCATTTTTTGCCAAAGTTAAACAATTAGAAATTTCCAGTCAATAGAATCAAATTCCTTTTCAAGATCTAACTTCAAAACAAATGATGGCTTACCTGATTGCTTAATAGAATGAATAGCTTCATGCGCCAAAATACATGCCTCGTGCAGCCTCCTCCCGAGAATGAAGGCGTTTTGTGATGGTGAAATAAGCGAGCTGATATAGCCCTTTAATCTTGAAGTTAAAATTTTGGTAATGATCTTGAAATTTATGCCAAACAAAGAAATAGGTCTAAATCTACCAATCTCAAAGGCGTGCAGCGCCTTGGGTATGACAATAAGTTCTGACCGACCCATGATACTTGGTACCTTCACATTAGAGTGAAATTCCAACAACAAAAGCAACAATTCATCCTTCACACAATCCCAATTATGCTAAAAAAGCTCAATCGAAAAACCATCCATCCCTCGTGATTTCCCTTCAGGAAGGGTCCAAATAAAAGGTAAAATCAACTGCACACCCAATAATAAATTAAAAACCAGTTCTTTCACTCGTTGCAGAGTAGCAAGTCAGATCGTCTTCACAGGGAACGAAACTTAGGCAAAAATACTCACTGGACTTAACTTTATTAATAACTGAGAAAAAAATTACACTATCTCTTAATTACAAACTAATACAAATAAAAAAGAAAGAAAAATAATAAAAATCCTAATTATGCTCAGGCTCTCAGATGAATTTTAGGGAGCTTTAAGCGAATAGTCTAACACTTCCACCTCAGCTCACCCTCCTCCTTATGCTGGCACAGTAGGGACCTGTAATATAAAAATAAAATAAAAAGGGACCTTCTCTATTCTAAACAATTAGTCAGGTATATTCAACTAAATAAGGGATGATACCCAATTAGTTAAAAAAGACAATTAAAAATGAACTAAACTAAAGGGACAAAATTTAGAGAACTATCAAGATTAACCAACTAAACTAAACTACGAAATAAAAAGGGCTCTAAATTAAAAAGAAACAATAAGGAATAACTACAATTAACGATTTAACTAAACTACCCTATTAAAATTAACTAAATTTAATCAAGCAAATAAAAACATAAATTCAAGAATAAAAAAAATCCAAATAACACTTTAACAACTAAAAGACAAAAATTAACTAATTTGATTACATTAACTAGCTAAACCAAATAAATAAATAAAACTATGTTAACCGTTTGGCAATGATTAAAATCAACTAGCTAAAAGACAAAAACAATTAACAACTAACAATAACAAAATATCTATTGTACGGTATTTAAAACTAAGCTAATCTAACAAACATGAAACAATAATAAAACTAACTTACTAAAAGATAAAAAAAATAGCAAACTAACTAATGAATAAGGAAAATGCCTAACCGATTTAATTACAAAAATTCAAGATATTAAACCAATTAATTAACAACTATTCTAATAACTAACACATAACAACGTGTTGTACGTACCACTAACAAATTAACTAATGATAAATTGAAAATCATGATGCAAACTAACTACAACTATTTGATCTAATTAATAACAAAAGATAAAAGTCAAAACAAGAATCAATTAATGTTAATTTAACACAACTACACATGATAAAATCAAAATCTGAACTAACTATTAAATCTAAAGCTAAGCTAACATGAATTAACTTAATTTGGACTAACTAATTAACTAACGTGAATTAAAATAAGACTAACATCACTAACTGAATTAGACTAATATTAAACTACAACAAAACATGATTGAATGAAAATAACCTAGCTATGCTAAAACGATAATTGATAACAAGAAAGAAAACCGGCTAAATTATTTTAATTAATCTATCTAAACAAACTAATTTCTAAACAATTAATCTAATTTAATCTAATGACATGAACTAACTACCTGACTAATCCAATGAACAACATTAATGAACAAAAGAACTAACTATTACTAAATTGGCTAAAATTAATTCTAAATAACTAAAAATGATAATTGAATTAAAATAACTATTTCTAATCTAATTGCTAAAAAGTAATTTCTGGAACTAAATATTAATTTTAACTAACTAATAAGAACAATAAGTAACTCTAATCTATTCAGCTGAATTAAAAAAATTAAAATAACTAAAGATTTATACTACTGATTTCTAATTTAAGCTAGTAATTAAATAAGAACTAATTAAAATTAACAAAAACTAATTAACATGAAAGAAAAATATAAAAACATATTAGTGAAAATAATCAAGAATCATTCAGATCTAATTACCAAAAATTAAAAAGAATAAAAAATCTACCAAAAACCCTAAATTGGCTACTTTTATTTTAATCTAAATAATTAATTTAACAAATACTAAATTAAAGAAACTATTCTAAATTAAATCTAACTTAGTTCTGAACCTAATCTAATCTAAACCTAACGATTTCAAGAAAAACCTAAAACTATGCCTGAAAAACCAAGAAAATTGAAAAGCCCTAATTTTTGCCTAATTTATTTTTAGAAAAAACTAAATTTAAAAACCAAGAAACTTAGATCTACTCTAAAACTACTCTAAAATTAATCAAAGCAAAGCAAATATAAAAATATACTATGCTACGAAACTATACATACAAATTTTACAAACCAGAACTTTCTCGACAGGCCTTTTCGGTTAAGTTCTTGGACCCGAACAAAACAAGACTCAACCAAAACACTGCCAAGAAAACGACCAGACCATATAAATGTATTCTAGACACTAAATAACACTTAATACCAAAAAACCAAATAAAACTCAAGAAAAATGGCTAAAATTTATTTTCTTTATATTTTTTTTCTAAAAAAATCAAGAATAAAAACCGAAAAAGAAAAAGAGAGAGGAAAGAGTAGACCCTTATGCTAAAAAACACTCCACACATCCAAGTGGAAATCGAGGTACGAGGAGAAAGAATCATGGCAGAAGAAAAAAGGAAGATCGATTGAAGAGAGAACATGGCTAGTCTTTAATAGTGGTAGACAACGAACCGAATCCGAAGCAAACCCTCCACTTGAGTGGCTGCAACCTGCAAAACACAACAGTAATACCAAGAAAAACACATCAAAGCACCAGGAAAACAAAGCAAAGAAGAGAAAATGAAAACACGATGGGCATTGGGAATGAAGGTGACACACGCTGGAAGATAGTTTGAGAAAATAAGGGAGAAGAAGGAGAAGCGAATAAAAATGAGAAAGGAAAAAAAGAGAAGATGTTATGCATCATAAGAGATGTGTAGCCCCTAGGGTTTTTCCTATTTAAACTATTATAAATTATTAAAAATTTCAAAAACAAACCTAAAATAAAATTAATTACAAAACTAGCCTAGGTGCCACCTTTTGAGGGTTTTTTTTTATGAATTTTTCTTATTTTAAACCTTGGATCATGTGGACAATGGATAATCTTAGCTTGAAAACTGATCCATGATCCAAATTTTAGCTCTTCGGTTAGATCTAGATTTGAATTGCCTCGAAAACCGCTCTAAAAACCTTGAAAGTGCTCTATTTTTCTTATTTTAACTCTGATTTGAGTGAAATCTGAACCGTAGCTCCTTTACACCTAAAACAACATCAACAAGGGTGTTTAAGCTATAAAAGTTCATATGAATGCATGATTTTATGATAATATAATATGCATTTCATGCATTATCATTAACTTTCAGGTTTACCGGCCCAATCTCATCAAGTTTCTTGAATTCCAAACCCGACAAATCATAGCTCATCAACATAAAAGAGTTGAACCGATTTTTAAAATATTACGAAGCCTTGGCAAGAATATAATGCCCCTCAAAAAGATGTCCATCAATGACCATAGACACAATATTGTTCAAACATCTCCTAGAAGAGACATGCATATGAAAATATTTCGAGTTAAGTTCCTCCGATTGGAGCCAATGGGCCTTAGCCCGTTGTTTCCATCTAATATTTTCCCTCACATGCCATTCACCAATATTTTTTACCAACCCTCCATGCAAAGCCTTCAATTCCAATGCCTCCAATGAGTCCCTAACACCCTCCTCAAAGAGTTGGATAAAATTCAATTGCTCTTTTCATTGAGTTAAACTCATAAATTTCATTGCATCAAGCTCTTTATTTCATTCAATGAGCTTGCTATGAAGAAAAGCAAGATTGGTCATTATCCTTTGCGTTGTGCTGGTTCCATGTCTCACCATTCTCGGATCAGATCTGAAATACCTGAGATAGTCAACCTCCAAAGCTCCATTTAGAACCCCAGTTCGCCTCAATATAACCATATGGGTGCATGATCTGACACGAAAATAGGATCAGCCACAACCATCATATCATGCAATTGTTGTAGCATAGGGGTTGAGATCAGAAAATGATCAAGTTTACGCAAGAGTAGAGGACTTCGCTTGTTGGACCAAGTAAATTTGGAACCTTGCATTGTCAATTCCGACAGGTTTCCATCATCCAAAAAGAGATAAAATGCCGCATTGACCTAGTATAATGTTGAAGCATATTTGAATCCACAATTCTTAAGAGAGCATTAAAATCTCCCCTATGCACCAACAATCAGTTGTATGGGGAATCACTTCCTCTTTAACCCTTCAAATCTCCTCCCAGGATAATACTTTACACACACTACTAGTACATGGCCTTATGAGCAAAAAAAAAAAAAGCGATCCGGCCAATATTTAAAAAGTAAACCGAAACCCAATAAACGCCAATGAATGCTACGAGGGTAGGTTATATGTTCTCCCCCGGAACACACACTGTAGCTACAGTGTGTGTTCTGGGGTCCCGACTGAGCTTCGCGTGGCACTCAGTCGGGTGTATGGTCACACCGTACACCCCCTACATCCCGCAGATGGGTGTACGACATGCCCGTAGACCTGACTGAGCGCCATGCGACGCTCAGTCGAGACCCCGAAACATGCACTGGGAGAACGCGCAACACCCTCTCCTACATACCTGACTAGGTCCTCTCACCATGCAACAAGGATGCCACCTGCCTGACTATTTGCTGGCCGATCCATAAAATTACAATTTCTCCAAAATATTGTCCAAAAAATCTCTGTCAAAGGAATTATTTTTTATTTCCTAAATGCAGATAATATCTTGTCTCTTTTGACTGATAATACTTGATAGAAAGTTCTCTTCTGGTCATGTGTATTCCACACTAATATCCTCATGGAAAATAGCTGGTTCAGAATACCCCAGAAAAAAACCCTCGACTAGTGCCTCAGTCCAAACCAAGCGGCTCCACGCTCCTCTAAACATACTGGTCTTGCTCCCCAACAGTCTGAACCGAATGGGAAGGATCACACTGATCGGGTCCAGACATGGGATCAGACCCAGGTTGATCCAAATACCGAAAATCGGTATAATACGTTTCTGACTCACCTCAGATATTAGATCCAAATACCGGAAATCGGAAAACTAAGATAGTACTTATGTCTTTCAGTTGTGAGGGATGGAGCACAACCCACATGTTTGAATAGATCAAGCCAAGGAGATTGGTTACCTCATGTGATGACTTTTCAAACGGCAAGCTGAGACTTTTGTCACGTTGACAAGCCTCACACTTTATTTTCAGTTTTTCCAGAATAAGGTAATTAGTGAAACTTATTGATAATATATAGAACCAAAATGAAATGTCAGGTGACCCATCCTCTGAAGCCACCGGTCCCATTGAAGATCTTTCAACTTTGAACACACTCCTTGGTTCATCTTCATTTAAGTCCATAGAGGCATGCTTCATTTGTACGTCGAAGCATGAGGGTCCTGGTGGGACCTTGGATTTAGGATTCATAGTTGAAGGCAATTTACCTTGAGTTAGGTCCTTAAAATTCAAACGTGCCGAGGATTGGTGTTCTTGAACTATTTGCCTAAGCTCCTCATGTTTTTGAGCTCGGGTTTGTGGCGCCACTTGTGTAGTGTGTGCTTGTGATGAGTCTTCCACTAGATTCACTATAATATTACAAGGCTTAAGAAGGGTTTCATCTAGCCCATGGCTAGTTTACAAGCTTCAAGCAAACAAAAGGAATTGAGCTAGCTTCAACACACAAGGGAAGGCTTAATGGCCTGCTTCGGCTAACACTCAGCCGACTGCACTACTCTGTCACACGACAAAATACAAGAATTACAAAATGACTGTCGTGGTGGATGTTCTTCGATTGACACACTCGAGCAGAGTGTACTGCTCCTGTGGAGGCTGGCGCAGAAGCTACGCTGCACAGATGTGAGGCGCACTAATGTGCACGACACTCAAGCACGCGAGGTTGTGCACTGCAGAAAATCTTGCACAGAATGTGCAGTAACTGTGATGCACAAGAGTGCATTGTTGCATTGGCACACAAGAATGCACAACTGGAGTCAATGGCTGCATCGATACAATGCATGGCGGCGGATTGCACACGGGCGTGCAATGATGCAACAACCTGCACCGGTGAGGTTGCGTGGCATTGTAGCACGTGTTGCGCAAGGCGTGCAGTAGTGAGTGGCGTCACATGTGACAACACATGTCAGGAAAAATGTTGAGGCATGCAGTAACGCATTGCATGGCACCGTCTTGCTTGCACACAAGCAAAGTGCAGCAAGTCTAAAGGAAGAGGACATGCTCGATCCTGGGCCTGTGGAGCTAGTCCACTCAATCTGCACACTTTGATGTAGAAGTGCGAGTGTCTTTCCTCACTAATCCGCACGAGATTCCTCGTTGAGCGGGAAACCTCCCTTAGCTAAGTGGAAATAGTGAAAGGTCTTGTTGCAAACACAACGTCTTTAGATGAACTGTGGAGGTCATCGGTGCTCAGTCCAAGCAAGTGTGACACATGACAGAATGCGTAAGTATGCGCACCAGATAAAACTTAGAACAAACCGCAAAGGAGTCAAGTACTCACCGGTTCTACGTAGTGAGCACTGCGCTCTTGATGTCTTTGTAGGTGCGTTGAAGATGCAAGGGATCAATGGTGGTTCGTTAGATGTGCGATGAGCATGATCAAGGCAATTCACCCGATCAACGTCTGAATCCAAGTCGATTAGCCTTAAGCTAGACAGCGTTGGCCAAAAGGAGCTTGCATAAGCAAACACCTCCAATATCTCCAATAGAGATCCTAAAGCCCATAGGTACAAAGAGAAAAACCTCTCTCAAAAGACAAAAGTCTTATTCAATTCTCAAAGATTAAAAGATTACACATATGAGCTGAAGTTGCCTATTTATAGGCTTTATAAAATGACAAACTAGCAAAATAGAAACCTGCCAATTCGGTTGGAAACCACCTAGTTTTCCAATTACCCAAGCCCACTTGCGCAAGTGGTCCCCAAGGCGATGCACCAATGCACTAAATCCGGACATCTGAATTAGCGCATTCTGTTAGTGCGTTGTTGGCTGCCCTATCACACACTCAGTTGATGGTGCTGCTGAGCTCAAGTGTTGCATTGTCTGAACTGGCCTAACTGTCACTGCGTTTGCTGGCCGATCGAGTGCTCATGTTGTGCGGTTGCGCCTTGCATGGCTATGCTTAGCTGACACTACCTGAATGGTGCAATCCTTTGGTTTGCATCGGCCCACCATGCTCCACCTACCCTTTGTCCTGAAAGGGGTATTTGTCCTCATCATGCATTTCTTCTAAGGGTAGGATTTCTTATGGAGGTTCTCCATGATGAGGTTTCAATTGTGAAACATGAAATACCGGATGCATTTTAGAACCATGAGGCAACTTAAGGTGATATGCCACCTTTCCAATTTGTGCTTCCACTTGGAAGGGTCCGTAGTATCGAGGTATTAATTTTGCATTAGCTTGCGAATGCATACTCTTTTGTTTATGTGCCCAAGTTTTCTTTAACCATATCCAGTCATTTACTTCAAACTCATGATCTTTTCTCCCTCTATTAAATTGATTCTTCATTCTCTCTTGAGCTCGTGAAATGTTGTGTTTAAGCATCATCAAGATCCCATCTTGACTCCTTAAGGCATGATCGATCTCCACCACTTGTGAACTTACATGTTTATAGGTGATTGGGTTGAGAGGTAGATAACCATAGAAGGCCTCAAATGGGGTCATGTCAATGGTTGAGTGATGGCTTGTGTTATAAGAGATACTCGGCCGAAGATAGGTAAGTGATCCAATTATTATGTTTGAAACTAGCGAAACATCCTAGTTATGTTTCGATAGATCGGTTAACTACTTCGGTTTA
This sequence comes from Nuphar pumila, assembly GCF_984573655.1. Taxonomy (NCBI): domain Eukaryota; kingdom Viridiplantae; phylum Streptophyta; class Magnoliopsida; order Nymphaeales; family Nymphaeaceae; genus Nuphar; species Nuphar pumila. Next base: position 84,609,856 of record NC_143260.1, on the reverse strand, counting down.
AGGATGATAAGCAGAACTATATTGAATTTTATTTCCACTAAGTTGAAAGTATTCTTTCCAAAAGACACTTAGGAAAATGGAATATCGGCCACACACAATTGTTTTAGGCAAACCATGTAGCTTCCCTACAATATCTTGGAAAGTTTGGACTATGTGTTTGGTGGTGTAGTTTTTAGGTAAGGGCATGAAATAAGTATACTTGGAGAGTGGTCCACAGCAACAAAGATAACTTTCATTCCATGAGATGGAGTCATGGACTCTATAAAATCCATACTCATATCTTGCCAAACTCCTTCGGGAATGGGTAAGGGGTTTAAATGTCCCGGGGTCTTCAAACCCTCATACTTATTTTCTTGACACATTTGACATACTCCCACATAGTCTCAAACCGATCTTTTTATTTCCTTCCAATAAAAATTTCTTTTTAACCGTTGAAAAGTTTTTGACACACTCATATGTTCGGCTTCCAAAGAATCATGGTTGTCTTCAAGAAACTCCTTAATAATGTGATTCTCGATCATGCATTAATTCTGCATTTTATACATATATTTTCATGCATGATTCATCAAAAAATTGCATTAAAAATTCATTCTTATCAGTGTTTTCGAGAAACTCCTTTGAAATTCAAAATAAAGATAAAATCACATATTTAAATTCTTCCTTGTGTTTTTCAGTGTTTTAATTAGTTTAGCACTTTTTAATCATTAGTCTAATTAGTTTAAAAGTGTTCAACTAATATTTTATTTTGTTTAAAAGTGCTCTTTTATGAAAACATGTTTTTCTAGAAGTAGGCTTTTCAAAATTTTTAAAAATTAATTGGACCTCTATTGAGAAAATCATGTAACCTATTGTGCTTAATATAAAAACCCAACTTTCATGAGAGAGGGAAACACATCCCCCTCTCCCTCTTCCTCCGCCTCGTTCCCAACTAGTTCTGCCTTTTGCTTTTCTCCTTTCTCCCTCCTGTTCTTCGTGCTTCTAATCGCTTTTGGCACCGATTCTTCTTGTCCCCATCGTCGTAGGCACGTGCAACTTGGAAGAAAGATTACTTCTTTCTCTCAACCCCTCCATCGGAAGTGAATCATGAGGTTTGCTTCTTCTCCCCCTTCTCTTTATTAGTTTTTTTGCATTTAGATTTGATTTGATTTGTTTCATTTCATTCATAAAAAATTTATTTTTGCATTGCATACATCATATTTTATTCTCGGCATAATGCATATCATCTAGAATAAGTTGAGTTTTTCTCTATCATTTGCATATAAGATTAGGTATTCATTGCATTTAGATAATCATGTTTTAGATTTACAAGTGGCATAGCATAAGTAGTTTGTTTCTTTGTTTTCTTTTTCTTTCTGCGTAGAATAGGCTGTGTCGCTTCTTTTTTTTATATATTGCTAAGAGAGAAAACTCATGTTTGTCAACATCAACAGATTCAGGTGTTCATTAAAAGGATATATTACCAGGTTGATCAGTCCCATCCTGATCTCACTCATCCAGCCATCTCGCGGGTTGCAGATCACGCACTTTAGCACGCTGTAGATCACGCACGTTGGTGCACTCAGACCAGAACTGCTAGTGCAAGCCTGATCACATTTTGGCTATAGCCTTTAGATCACTCGATCTGGTCGGTAGGATCAGCACTCAGATCAATCTGCCATGTGAGTGCATTCAGCTGATCTGAATCAGTGGTCTCAGCCACACGTCGGACTGACAACATACTGCCAGCCGAACATCAGCCAAAGCTTTAAGTCGGGCTTGGTCAACCGACACAACTAGGTTAGCTATATTTTGTTGGCAGTCGAACCTGCCATGAACTGAGAACCATGAGTGTGAACAGTCAGACCGGGTGGTAGTTTCCATGCGTAATTGGTTTGATCTTGCAACATATGCAATTCTTTATCTAGTCGGCCTTATAATACACATTATAGATTCGGTTATGGTTTCTAGTCATTTTACATAATAAGTTAGATAGTTGGTTAGTAATTTGGTTATAGTTAAGTTCACATTTTCCTTTATTAGCTTTCTTTCCTTTCTTTAGCATTAATTTGTTGGCAAAAGTTAGTTTAATTAATTCATCAGTAGATTAGATTTATTTAAGTTTCATGTTTTTAATTAGTCAATTCAATGTTGAATTAGATTACATTGATTAGTTAGTTCTTTCTTGATTTAGAATTAGTTAGTTTGTTTTAATTCATTTCAAGACTAGTTAGTTTGTTAATTTAGTTGTTACATGTTAGTTTCTTTCTTGTTTATAGTTAGTAGTTTGTTACATAGTTTGTTATTTAGTATTTTAGTTTGTTACATGTTAGTTATTTGTTACAAGGTTGTTATAGTTTATTAGATTAGTTTCTTGATTTTCTTGTTAGAATATTAGATTTTTGGTATAGTTTCTTTGCTTTGTTATGCTTGTTGCGTCTTTTTTGTTTTGTAGGAAAGAGATTGGGCATGCGATAATCCCTTAAAAGTACCCCTGAAGAGCCCTCTGAAGTCTCTAAAAGGTCTCTTAAAAAGGCCCTTCGAGCCCTCATAAGAGCCAAAACCTTTTAAGAGTGAAAAACTAAAAGCCTTTTGTAGCATCCTGAGGTCAAAGGGAAGCAGTGAAGATCAAAGGGATTTGAGCTCAAGCAACTGAAGACCCCTTTTTCTTTTATTTTAGAGTAGGTTTATTTATTTCATTAAGTTGGGTTTGTAATAAGACCATTTATTATTCTTTTTGATCCCTCTACAAGAGGGTAATTCATTGTAATAGTTAGTTATTTTTATTTATTTCTATTTTAAAGGCAATAAAGCTTGTCATTCTTTGGAACACAAAGTTTCTTCTCCTGTTTCCTGAGTTTGACCTGGATCTCACCCTAATGTGAGCCGGTTTTTATTATTTGGTGTTTGGCTTTCACAAAACATTTTATTAAAAATTATCTTTAAAAAATTATTTCATAAAACATACACCAACTTTTTGGTGTTGTTGCAGAAGATGAAGCCGACAATGATGACCCTGCAGCTGGCAGATCAATCCATCAAGGTCTCGTGAGGGATTCTTGAGAATGTTTTGGTCGAGGTGGAGGATTTCTACTTCCCTGTTGACTTCATTATCTTGGATATAGAGGGAGTGGATGATGTGAGGCAGACACCCATTATTTTAGATCACCCCTTCCTGGCTACTGCCAACGCATGCATCAATTGTCGTACTAATGCAATGTATGTTTCATTTGATAATAGAAAGATGATGTTGAACATCTTCAATGCAACAATGGGCCCTGCAGGAGGAGATGTTTCTTTCCTGGTCAATTTTGTTCAGGACCTGGTGGAAGCAGAGCTAATTTGGACGTTAAGCAATCCACCTCAAGAGGAGGAGGATGAATCACTCGTGGGAGAAAGCTATGGTTTACTTGATCGATTGACAGGTGAAGCACAGTGGACCTGGCAGTTTGAACCACTTCCTGATTTGGCAGAGAAGTCTGCTAGACCTTCCATCGAGAGTCCACTTGAACTTGAGTTGAAGCCCTTACCGACCTTGCTCAAGTATGCCGTTTTAGGCAAGGATAGGACACTCTCTGCCATCATTTCAGTAGACCTGACTGACACTCAGAAGTGTCAGCTTCTACAGGTTGTGCACGAGCATAAAAAGGCGATTGGATGGTCTGTGACAGATCTGAAGGGGATAGACCCCTCCTTTTGCATGCATTAGATTATCATGAACGAAGGTGCTAAGCCCTCAAGAGAGATGCAAAAAAGGTTAAATGCCCACATGAAGGAGGTGGTGAAGAAGGAGGTAGTCAAATTGTTGGATGCATGGATCATCTATCCCATCTCTGATAGTCAGTGAATGAGCCCCACCCAGGTTGTCCCTAAGAAGTCTGGGCTCACCGTTGCAATTAATGAGAAAGGAGAAAGCGTCCTCATGAGGACTGCCATGGGGTGGCGAGTATGCATTGATTATCAGAAGTTAAACAAGTATAGCTATAGGGAGTACCATAAGACTACCACAGACTACCATGAGGACTACCACAGTGTGGGAAAGATCACTTCTCATTGTCGTTCATTGACCAGATCTTAGAGAGACTCGCAGGTCAGCGCTATTTCTGCTTCTTTGATGGCTTTTCAGGATATAATCAGGTGGTCGTTGACCCAGAGGACCAGGAGAAGACTACCTTCACCTGTCTCTATGGAACCATTGCATTTAGGAGAATGTCGTTTGGGCTCTGTAATGCATCAACAACATTTTAGAGGTGCATAATGATCATTTTCTCCCACATGGTAGATGACATACTAAAGATCTTTATGAATGACTTTTCAGTGTATGGCTCTTCATTTGATGATTATCTTCAAAAATTAGCGAGAGTACTAAAATGATGCATGGAGATAAATCTTGTGCTCAGCTGGGAGAAGAGACATTTTATAGTTCAATAGGGGATTATTCTTGGACATATTGTATTCTGAGAAAGGGATTAAGGTCGATAAGGCCAATGTGGAATCCATTCCCAAATTATCTCCACCGACCTCAGTGCGGCAGGTGCGAACATTCTTAGGTCATGCAGGTTTCTATAGGTAGTTCATTAAGGATTTTAGCAAAATTTCTAGACCGTTATGTAACCTGCTTGCGAAGGACCAACCATTTCTTTTTTATGATGCCTGTCTAAAGGCATTTTTATCTCTAAAGAAGGCCCTGATCACTACCTCTGTTCTTCAATCTCCCAATTGGTCAGTACCTTTCAAAATCATGTGTGACACTTTCGATTATGCGATTGGAGTCATTCTTGGATCGAGCAGAGGTCTCATGTCATCTATTACGCTAGTTGGACCCTCTCCGATGCTCAGATGAATTATACGACCACTGAGAAGAAACTGCTAGCTGTAGTATTTTCCCTAGAGAAGTTCTGTTTGTACTTGTTGGGCTCCAAGATTATCATTTACTCAGATCATGTCGCTTTACGATATCTAATGAGTAAAAAGGATACCAAATTGTGCCTCATTCGGTGGGTCCTTCTACTACAAGAATTTGATCTTGAGATTCAAGATAAGAGTGGATGTGAGAATCTTGTAGCAAACCATTTGTCCAGACTGACTATGGAGACATCCACTGATTAGGGACAGATTAATAATTTTTTCCTGGATGAACAACTTCTTCATGTCAAGCATTTGCTTTGGTTTGCAGACATCATCAGCTACTTGGTGACTGGAGAGCTTCCTGCACATTGGAACAAAAATGAGAGAGATCAGTTTATGGCATAGGTGAAACATTATTTCTGGGAGGATCCAGAGTTGTTTCGATTATATCCTAACCAAATGATTCAAAGATGCATTCCCAAGGAGGAGTTCGCATCTATTCTAGAGTTCTGTCATTTCTTGGCCTGTAAAGGCCACTTTTCTAGTCGGAAGACAGTTGTGAAGGTCCTCTAGTCTAGATTTTGGTGGTTGACACTGCATCATGATGCTCATGAGTCTGTAGGAGATGCTTACGCTGTCAGCGAACAAGGAGTATTTCCAAGCGTGATTTGATGCCTCTTCTCCCCATTCTTGTCATAAAGATTTTTAATGTTTGGGGAATCAATTCTATGTGTCCCTTTCTGCCTTTGTTTGGTTATGTCTATATTTTAGTGGTGGTTGATTATATGTCCAAATGGGTCAAGGTTATGGCCACACAAACCAATGATCACAAAGAGGTGTTTAGATTTATTAAGCACAACATCTTTAGTAGGTTCCGTGTCCCGAGAGCTATGATTAGTGATGAATATTTCAAGAAAAATATTAATTAACGACAAAAATTTGCGATGGATTTTTTCCATCGCAAATTTACGACAGATTAACTAGAGAAAACTAGTCATCACCATAATTGGAATTAGCGATAGAATTTATGATAGATTTTTTTCATCGCAAAATCCATCATTAATTAGCGACGAATTAGCAATGAAAACATTTTGTCTAAAACTCTGTTACAACTTTGCGATGGATGAGCGACAAATTTTATCTGTCACTAATTAGCGACGGATTTTGAGATAAAATATTTTCGTCGCTAATCCAAAACTACTTTTTGATTTAAACCACAAATTTTTTTTTCACCCCCTTCGCACTTTTCCCTTTTCACTGTAGGCAGCCGCCCCCGGGCCTTCTCTTCTTCTCCTTTTTCTTCCTCGTCCGCAGTCGGAGCCACGTCGTCACCGATCCCCGTCGGCTGACTCTTGTCTTCCCCTCCTTTCTCTCTCCTTTCCCTTTCCTTCTTCTTTTTCCCTCTTCCTTTCTTTCTTTTGTGTTTCCCTTTCGTTCGAGCACCCACAGATGCATAGTTGCCATGTCATTCTGGTGGCCCCCTCTCTTTTGAAACCCTCCATTGTCGACGCCGAAAGCCGGGTGAGCCACCACTGTGAAGTGTCCATTTGGGCGCCTGCCGAAGACCAGCGCGACTCTCACCATCATGACCTCCTCCTCCTCTTCCTATTTCCTCTTATCTTTCCTATTCAGGCGTCGATCAGAGGCAAACCAACCCCTATTGCGACTCGATGCTGATACCATGCCGCTGGAAGCCCCAACCACTGTCGGACACCCCCTTCTTTGCCACACGATCTACCACAACGGTTCATTTCCCAGTGACTGACATCTGTTTTGCCACTTCATTTTTCTAGACCGTTTAATTTTTGAATTTGTCATGAATTTCTTGTTGTTTTTGTATCTATATGTGTTAGTTTGTTTCTTTATTTGAATCTTTTTTTTTCCTTGTTTGATTTGATCTTTTTTTGCAGATTTTCAATCATCCCTTCTTTATCTTCTTTGGAGAGTTGCTGCCTCTGCAAGCATGTCCTTTATTCCTTTCTGAAGTTGATTTCAACAACGATTTGTGTGTGCTTGCATCAGTTGGGAAATTTTAAAATTCTGCTAGTATGATAAGATACAGTATGTCTTTTGGTAGTCTCGTTTTTGTGTTGAAGGTTTTCATTGGCATGTGTATGCTTTGGAGTTGAGGTACCAGAACCATTTTGGGTCACAGGGATCTGTGATGCATATGGACTATCTATACAGGATTTGAGTCTACTAACATGGAAAAGAAATGGGTGTATCCTCTTGTCATGAGTTTGTTTATCCTATTTTTCCTACTTATTGTTGTTTCAAACTTGGAGCTTGTTTCCTCTTTACAAATGATCAATGCAATCTTCTCAAATTTTCCAATAAAGTTAGCTTCAAATCAGACAAATCCCACTTTTGTAGAATCAAAGGTTGTATTCCCTCCCCCACCTGCCGCCGCTCCAATTCCTAGACTAGCTTACTTAGTATCTGGTTCTGAAGGTGATTTGGATAAACTGTGGAGAACATTGTGTGTGCTATATCATCCCCTAAATCAGTATGTGGTTCATTTGGGCTTGGAATCGCCAGCTGCAAGAAGAGCAAAGAATGGGACTGGTTCATAAATCTAAGTGCATCAGATTATCCACTTATTACACAAGATGGTAAGTTTTCCTATTTGTGTCTGACACTCTTTGCTAAAGTTTTAGCATATTTTCCTGCTACAAGGCAATGCTTAGTTTGTCTAATATTAGAAACTTTTGGCCTGTGGAGTTTCTATTTTTCCTCCCTTTTTAAAGTTATGCATGTTATATGACTGTAACACTATGTTGTGCAGATATTCTGTATATATTGTTATCTTTACCAAGAAACCTGAGCTTCATCGATCATACTAGTCAACTCGGATGGAAGATTTATTTTCTTTGCTTTTGGTGTTCCATCTTCAGCCTGAGAAGGTCTACATTGTTGCTATAGGGACAAAAGGGCAAAGCCACTAATCATTGATCCCGGGCTATACATGTCAGAGAAATATGATGTTTTCTGGGCAACACAGATGAGAGAACCGCCTACAACATTTAGGTTATTTACATGTAGGCTTTTGTGAATTGTGATTGTTGAAATTATATTATTCTACATACCTATCAACTCATTTGGTTTAACAGGATGAATGCCAACTTTTACAATACATATATTTGGCATTTGTTTTAATATAGTGTAGATTCCCTTTTTGCAGTCCCTCTTGTTGTTTATCAGGACTGAAGAATGGTTTAGTTTGTGTGGATTGTGTCATGGTTCTGTAGATTTGCAACCTTGTAGGTAAAACATAAGAACAAAAAACCAAAGCTTGTCTAGTGACAATGATTGAGATCAAGGATTATGATTTGCTCAATTCCTGATTCAGATGTAAAACATAAGAACATAATTTGCGCAGTTCCGAAAAATGCATTTCTAATTGCTGCTGCTGATAGGTCAGCTACAATAGCACGATTATTTATTGCTAACAATATTCTTGCTAAGCCTGTCAGCATTTCGGATCCAAGTGTCTTTTTTCTGTCACCTATATGGTATGGTTGCCAATAACTTAGTCTATTACATAGTCCAATTTTTCAACTTATGAAATTGCTTGCTTGTTTGCATGCATTTGTGAAAATGCATGAACATGTGTGCTTGTACTTGTTGCTATGGTATGCACATCCACACGGGATACTTTATCAGAATTTCATCTCATGGTAATCTTACCATGTATTGGCCTAGATTTATGCAGATAGACCTGTGTGTAGTTCAAAGCAAGTATTTGATAATCAAGAAAAGAATTTGCAGAACTATATGACTGTTAATAGAATGCTACATATAGTAGAACTATGTGATTGTTAATAGGATGCTGCAGATGGCAAAAGTTGAGTGAGTGTTACTTTCTATGTTGGCTCTCATTATTTTGCATAGGGAACAGTAGGGATTAATCCCTAGAGACCTTAGTGTTGCAAGATTCATACCCGACCTTTGGTTTTGACAACAGTGCTATAAAATTCATACTTGTATGCTTCTGACATAGCTCATTGAAATGGACAAATGATTGAGGTACTCGAGTTTAGGAGATGAAGAAAATGATATTCAGGATCCCTTGTTTGTTTGATTAGGTTAAATTATTCACATGACAGTCAGAGTTGAATGCAAGGAATGAAATTCTACTAATCTTGCATATTTTCTTTCCTTTTAGACTATTGTAAACATAGAACTTTCACATATTTTCTTGATTCATATCATGTTTAATTCTAGTTTTTCAATGATAGTCTCTGTTTTGAGCCAATCATTAGCAGGTAGCTTAAAGCATTTATAAGTTTCACATTTTTGTCCAAATTGTTGTCATTGTAAGTATGTATTTGAGGGCACAATGTTGTTTTGTTTATATTCTCTTGCCAATACTTCGTGAGTGCTGCTTCGTACCCAAGTTTCTAAGAACATTGAGAAAGTTCTTTAGTTGTTGATAGGTATACAAATTTTGCAATTTCTTTCCAAAATTTTCAGTTTATTGGATATATGGTGTAGACTTATGAAGGAATAATTTTTCCATCATTGTTTTATTTATTTTATTTATTCTCCTCTTTTAGCAGATGATGGCTGAATGTTTATTGGTTTAATATTTGTGCCATGTCAACTTATATGCTGAGTATTTTTGTTAAAGATGAGCATGGAACTCATCTAACAAGTTGGAAAATTTATATGTAAGTGATAGCTGCTGTTTTTTTGTCATCTACCATTTCATAGAGTTTTTCGTTGCATTGATTCTTGTAAACATAAATATTGCCATTAGCCATTTCACGTAGTGAATGATTGTTAAGCATGAGTATGCTTATTCTCTTATCAAAGAACCAAGTAATCACTATAAATGTTACATGGGAGTCATCATCTATGTTTAGTTTCCTATTCAAACGAGTATGAACTTGAATGAATTGCAGGCAATCTGGCATGACCTAATACTACTTTGTTCTATCGTTAATCATGTTTGCTTTGTCCACTTTCAACTGTGTTAACTTTATTTTCATTTAAATATACTTTAGGCATTCTTATTGTATTTTATTTTCTTTTTTTCATTTTTGGGTAAGAATGACATTTTTTTCCAAGTGTAAATTGTATTATACTATTTAGCAGTATCATATATTTTCCTTAATAGAGGGGGGGGGTCCGAGGGTTCCCTCTGGTGTGGGTCCCGCAACTGATAAACCCATTGTCGTGGTACCCTCTGGAAGTGACCGAAGTTGGTTGACATAAATTCCAATGAGCAAAAGAGCAAGAGCCTCCCACTGCTTAAGATAAAACCACCATCATGATCAGAGGAAGAATACAACATCCTTGACTGCAACAAAAAGTAATCATTCAACAATAACTCTTTCAAGAACATCAAGACCACTTGAGCAACTTATGATGTGAAGATACAATTTTCCAGAAAAACAAGACAGACAACTCCAACCTTTTATAAGAGACATTTAACCATATTGTCAGAAGTAATGAGCATACCTATTTTCATGGATAACATGTATATCCTTAACTTTTTGATAAAAATAATTTGTAAAGAAAAGCTGGAATGTTGAATACACTTTCCACATACAAACACAAAGAAAATGACCAGATGAGAACTCAATAAATCTAATTGCAATGATTGGTAAGAGTCCATCAAATGCATACAACAGCAATATTAATGAATATTAAATGCACACTTCCAATCAAATACTTGAAATATATTAAGACAGTTTCAAGGTAAAAACATAAGTCTACTGCATATGCACATAGCATTAGATTGTTAGCATGCCTCAATAATGTCAACCAAATCTTCATCTACACAAGAGTTCAAATATTCATCATATCTAGGGTTATCCATCATACCAAAAAAACCAAAAAAATGAAATTCATATTTGAGGTCTTTAAGAAACTGAACATCAATGATTGAAGGATTATATCCTGCAGAAAAACATGTTTTCCTAAACTAGAACTTTTTACCTCTTAAAGTGGTGCAAAAGATCCAACTGTGTCTGCTCATAAAAGATGCAGGTGTTTGATAGGCATTACCAGTCACAAGAACAGTAACAAAAAAATAATCAATGATTTGAAATGTTTTCTATGAAATATGATAAAAACATTTTCCATCAGTCTCTTACTTTATGTAGTTCACGTAAGTTGCTCCTTGATATAGAAAATTTTCAGCTTGTTAGATGAGTTTCATGCTCATCTTTAACAAAAACAACAAAAACACTCAACACATAAAGTTGACATGGCACAAATATTAAACCAATAAACATTCAGCCATCATATGCTAAAAGATGAGAATAAATAAAACAATGATGGAAAAATTATTCCTTCATAAGTCCACCATATATCCAATAAACTGAAAATTTTGGAAAGAAATTATAAAATCTGTATACCTATCAACAAATAAAGAACTTTCTCAATGTTCTCAGAAACTTGGGTAAGAAGCAACACTCACGAAGTATTGGCAAGAGAATATAAACAAAACAACATTGTGCCCTCAAATACATACTTACAATGACAACAATTTGGACAAAAATGTGAAACTTATAACTGCTTTAAGCTACCTCTTAATGATTGGCTCAAAATAGAGACTATCATTGAAAAACTAGAATTAAACATGATATAAATCAAGAAAATACGTGAAAGTTCTATGTTTACAATAGTCTAAAAGGAAAGAAAATATGCAAGATTAATAGAATTTCATTCCTTGCATTCAACTTTGACTGTCATGTGAATAATTTAACCTAATCAAACAAAGCGGGTCCAGGGATTCCCTCAGCGCGGGTTCCCGAGAAGAAATTTTTTTCTCGGGCTTATGTTTGGGACCCAGTTTATTATGGATCAGACCCGATTCGTTTATATTGTTTTTATTTTCTTTTAAAATTTTGCGATGGATAAAATCCATCGCTAATATTTGGTTTTGCGATGGAATGTAATCTGTCGCTAAAACAACGATAGACTAGCGGCGGATTACATTCAGTCGCAAAACCAAATCCGTGCTTGTTTAGCGATGGATTAGGGACGAATGACTTCCATCGCAAATCCGTCGCTAATTAGCGACATATTAGCAACAAATCAGTTCTGTCACTATTTAGCGACCAGGATTATGCAATGAATGCTATCCGTTGCCAATCCGTCACTAAAAATATTTAGCGATGGATAGCATCCATCGCTAATTCACATTTTTCTTGTAGTGGAAGGTAGTAAGCACTTCAAGAATGTGCATGTTGCTTCCTTATTCAGGAAGTACTCTGTATATCATCGGATTGTGATGCCATACCATTCATAGACGAGTGGCCAGGTTGAGGTCTCCAATAGGGAGATCAAATAGATTCTTGAAAAGACAGTCCAGCCAGATCGAAAGGACTGGTCCCAACACTTAGACGATGCACTATGGGCATATAGGACTGCTTTCAAGACTCTGATTGATATATCCCCATACCGATTGGTTTTTGGGAAGCCATGTCATCTCTCTATTGAGTTGGAGCATAGGGCATATTGGGCAATTAAGAAGTCAATTTCGATATGGCCCAAGCTAGCGCGAAGCGCAAGTTACAGATGAGTGAGCTTGAGGAGTTGCGAAACAATATGTACGAGAGTGCCAAAATCTATAAGGCTCGAACTAAGCATTTTCATGATCAACATACTTTGAGGAAGCAGTTTGAGCCTGGTCAGAAGGTTTAGCTTTTCAATTCATGACTCCAGCTATTTCCAGGGAAGTTGAAGTCTAGATGAGATGGCTCATTTATAATCCAGAAAGTTTTTCTGCATGGTGCTATTGATATCTTGGACCCACGAACGGGCAATAATTTCAAGGTCAATGGGAAACGACTGAAGCTCTACATTTCTGAGGCCGTTACTAGTCAGGACATCGAGGTCATTGACCTCGTTGATGTGTGAGGCAGTGCACAATATATGTATGTTGTACCATTAGTATTTAGGTTGATTTCTTTCATAGTTTTTCATAGACTTTTGCATATTGCTTTCTTTCTTGATTTTTGAGCATGGATGATAGATCATGTATATATTTTATTCTTTTTTGATATGATTTATGAGTTACAGGTGACAGGACAGATTCCATAGCATGGATCAGGTAACTTTTACTCCTTCCCTTGCATGTCTTTTGTTCTATAGTGTGCATTCATTTAGTTTCATGTAAGCATGGGGGAGTGTCACTGAGGACAATGTTTTTCAAGTATGAGAGAGGATATAGTTTGCACACCCAAAATTTTCTTTTAGTTCATGTATTTGCACTAATGAAAGCTCATAAAAATTAGGCTTTTAAGGAATGAGTCTTACCCTATATGAATGCTTTATATAATCTAACATTTTAGAGAATTTAAGCCCCCTCAAGAAATTTTTTTTACACTAATCTAGAAAAATGTAGTTATTTATGTGGATTTTAAAGAAAAGATGGTACTTGCATGTTAGAGTTTTATTTTGAATCACAAATATGAATATACATTATTTACTTTTGAAAACTAAGTAAATGAACAACATTGAAAGTAAGAGCTCAAAAAGTAAAAAAGAGCATATATTTAGTTGTTTGATTTCTTTGTATTTTTCAGTAGCTGGGCTCAGACACAAGTTGAAGTATTTGATTCCCATGTTAAAAAGGATATCAAAGGAAATCACTTCTTTGTCTAAGTTGATATCTGTGGCCTATCTGGTTTGAGCAAGTAGAGCCTGAGGGGTGTTTACACCTGGTGCTCTAAAGCCATCTGGTTTGGGAGCCACCAGCCCGAAAGCCCGTTACATGAACTTTATAGAGAGTCTAAGGGATGTTGACATTGCACATGACAAGAAGCAAACTATACGTAAAACTATAAAAATTAAAGGTCTAGTGACTCGAGTAATTAAGTCTGAGGGATACTTTGCATCTGGTGCCCTAAAGTCATCTGGCCTGAGAGTTATTGACTTAAAGCTCGTTACACGAGTCACGAAAACTAAAAATTTGATATAGTACTTAATAAAAAAAGAAAAAGTGTGAAAAAAATTGAAAATCTAGAAAAAGAAAGAAAATCAAGAGCATAAAGATAAAGTTCACTTCTTAGGAATAATTTTTGAGAAACCTGTATAGAAAACATATACGTGAGGATAAATAAACAATGACATGTGTGTATTCGATTTTCCGAGAATAAAGCATAAATGATTATAGTTTTTCTTAGAAAAGTAAAAGAAAAAGTTTTATTTTGTGGTGGCATGTAAAAGATTCTAAATATGTTTTGAAAGTGTAATAACATGAAATATTCATGAAAACAAACTCCTTAACTGCCTAATACTTAGTGAAGTTGAAATCTTTATGTATACATGATAGAGATGTTTGTGGGTAGCATCACTGAAAACCCTCACGAGACCTTACTCGTCCATTGGGGTAACTGAGGGGCTTAAAGGGATTGTTATACGCTAAATGCAACCGTGATTCCTACGAAAATGAGTTAGGTTTCTATTTTTTTTGTTAGTTTTTGTTCTTACTTTTTGTTATTCAGGGTCAGTTTGCTCGAGGACTAGCAAACAATAAGTATGAAAAAATTTGATTATTCATTAATTCCATATTTTATACATATATTTTTATTCAAGATCAATAAAAAAAATTGCATTAAAAACTCATTGGTATCAGTGTTTTTGAGAAACTGCCTTGAAATTCAAAATAAAGATAAAATCACGTATTTAAACCCTTTCTTGCATTTTTCAGTGTTTTGATTAGTTTAGGACTTTTTAGTTATTAGTTTAGAAAGTGTTCAACAAATATTTTATTTTGTTTAAAAGTGCTCTTTTATGAAAACACATTTTTCTAAAAGTAGACTTTTCAAAATTTTCAAAAATTAATTGGACCTCTTCTGAAAAAATCGTGTAACCTAATGTGTTTAATATAAAAACCCAACTTTCATGAGAGAGGGTCGTCTTCTCCTCAAGAGAAAAATGCAGTCCCCTCTCCCTCTTCCTCCTCCTTCTCCTTCCCAACCGGTTCTCCCTTTTGCTCTACCCCTTTCTCCCTCTTGTTCTTCGTGCTTCTAATCTCTTTTGGCGTCGGTTCTTCTTGTCCACACCATCGTAAGCACGTGCAGCTTGGAAGAAAGATTACTTCTTTCTCTCAACCCCTCCATCGGAAGCAGATCATGAGGTTTGCTTCTTCTCCCCCTTCTCTTTATTAGTTTTTTCGCATTTAGATTTGATTTGTTTCATTGCATTCATGAAAATTTTATTTTTGCATTGCATACATCATATTTTATTCTCGACGTAATGCATAGCATCTAGAATAAGTTGAGTTTCGCTCTATCATTTGCATATAAGAATAGGTATTCATTGCATTTAGATAATCATGTTTTAGATTTACAAGTGGCATAGCATAAGTAGTTTGTTTCTTTGTTTTCCTTTTCTTTCTGCGTAGAATAGGCTGCGTCGCTTCTTTTTTTTACATATTGCTAAGAGAGCAAACTCATGTTTGTCAACATCGACAGATTCAGGTGTTCATTAAAAGGATATATTACCAGGTTGATCAGTCCCATCCTGATCTCACTGATCCAGCCATCTTGTGGGTTGCAGATCACGCACGTTGGTGCGCTCAGACCAGAACTGCTAGTGCAAGCTGATCACATTTTGGCTATAGCCTTTAGATCACTCGATCTGGTCGGTAGGATCAGCACCCAGATCAATCTGCCATGCGAGTGCATTCAACTGATCTGAATCGGTGGTCTCAGCCACACGTCGGACTGGCAACATACTGCCAGCCGAACATCAACCAAAGCTTTAAGTCGGGCTTGGTCAACAGACACAACTAGGTTAGCTATATTTTGTTGGCAGTCGAACCTGCCATGAACTGAGAACCACGAGTGTGAACCGTCAGACCGTGTGGTAGTTTCCATGCGTAATTGGTTTGATCTTGCAACATATGCAATTCTTTATCTAGTCAGCCTTATAGTGCGCATTATAGATTCGGTTATGGTTTCTAGTCATTTTACATAATAAGTTAGATAGTTGGTTAGTAATTTGGTTATAGTTAAGTTCACATTTTCCTTTATTAGCTTTTTTTCCTTTCTTTAGCATTAATTTGTTGTCAAAAGTTAGTTTAATTAATTCATTAGTAGATTAGATTTCTTTAAGTTTCATGTTTTTAATTAGTCGATTCAATGTTGAGTTAGTTTACAATGACATTTTTGTTGATTAGTTAGTTCTTTCTTGATTTAGAATTAGTTAGTTTGTTTTAATTCATTCAAGGCTAGTTAGTTTGTTAATTTAGTTGTTACATGTTAGTTTCTTTTTTGTTTGTAGTTAGTAGTTCGTTACATAGTTTGTTATTTAGTATTTTAGTTTGTTACATGTTAGTTATTTGTTACAAGGTTGTTATAATTTGTTAGATTAGTTTCTTGCTTTTCTTGTTTAGAATATTAGATTTTTTGTATAGTTTAATTGCTTTTTTCTGCTCATTCTATCTTTTTGTTTTGCAGGAAAGTGGTTGGGCATGCAATAGGCCCTCAAAAGTACCCCTGAAGAACCCTCTGAGGTCCCTAAAAGGCCGTTCCTCAGAAGAGCCAAAACCTTTTAAGAGTGAAAAACTAAAAGCCTTTTGTAGCATCCTAAGGTCAAAGGAAGACAGTGAAGATCAAAGGGACTCGAGCTCAAGCAACTAAAGATCTCCTTTTCTTTTCTTTTAAAATAGGTTTATTTATTTCATTAAGTTGGGTTTATAATAAGACCATTTATTATTCTTTTTGAGCCCTCTGCAAGAGGATAATTCATTATAATAGTTAGTTATTTTTATTTATTTATATTTTAAAGGTAATAAAGCTTGTCATTTTGTGAATACAAAGTTTTTTCTCCCGTTCCCTGAGTTCGACTTGGATCTCATCCTAGTGTGAGTTGGTTTTTATTATTTGGTGTTTGGCTTTCATAAAATATTTTATTAAAAATTATCTTTAAAAATTCATTTCATAAAACTTACACCAACTTTCACTTGGAACAACTAAACACCCCTTGAAGTATATAATTCCTCATTTTTCTTCATAATTGGGATGAGTTGATGAATCATGAAGAATGTCTTTCAAGATGCCTTGAATTTCTTTATCTCCTTTTTGTTCTTCAAAAATTTGTCTATCTCAATTACACGTGAGTGTGGTGAGGACTCTTAAACTCACTTTTTCTTTACTTTCTTGTTTGGATGATGCTTTTCCCCTTTTTAGAACGACTTGATGCTGGCCTCATTTGAAATACATGCACATGTTTTGAAAATCCTAAGTCATCGTGCCAAGAGTCCGTAGCCAATCAATTCTCCACACTAAGTCGGCCTCCTTGATAGATAACAGGTGAAGATCTACCACGAAATCGTTTTCTTGTATGACTAAGCATTGGGCCTTGCTCTTTTGGTTGCACTCAAGCTTTGCACATTTCTTAACAATTACCTCAAATTTATGTAATTTGGTGGTCTTCAAGTTAAGTGACTTGGCCACCTCTTTCTTTATGAAACTATGTGTTGATTCGGTCTCCACAAGAATGTATACTTGGTGTCTATTTAGCTTGCCTTCAAGCTCCATGGAATAGGGACTCGATATCTTGGAGAGAGCATGATATTCTTCATTAGCTTCATCACATTCTTCTAGTGTCTTTTCATTTTCAAGTTCATCATCCTCCTCTTTCTCATAGATTTGGAGAATTTTGAGACTTACACTTGTGGCTTGGATTCCAAGGATCGTCACATCGGAAACACTTACCTTTTCTTCTTTTCTCTTCGAGTTGTGCTTGGGTTACGAACTCAGTTCTTGGCTTTTGAAAGCCAATTTTCTTCTCCTCTCTTGGAGAAGGCTTAACATGTTTGGGAACCTCCTTTCCCTTTCATTTTTATAGTGAGCTACTTAGGCTTAGTTTTTCTTCGAACATTTTTGCCACTTTGTAAGCTTCTCTAATTGTATGCACATTTGAATCAAGGACTTCAATTTGTAGCTCATCTTTAAGACCTCTCACATATGAGCCAAAAAGAGTCTCTTGATCCATTGGTGGAAGCATAGAGCATATCTCTTCAAATTCACTTTGATAATCATCAAGAGTGCCCTTTTGCTTAAGTTGCTTAAGAATAACACTATGATTGACCATCATAGTTGGCCCAATCTTTTCATAAGAGCTTGTTGGAAGGTGTACCAATCCGGTTTCCCATACATGACTTCATACTATGAATACCACCTAAGTGCACTCTCTTCTAACTGTGCAATGACCTCATTAACTTTGTGGTCACAAGGAGTTTGATGGCAAGTAAAGTAGAAGAGGGCTTTAAAGAGTCACTCCCATGGATCCTCTCACTTAAAAGTAGAAAGCTCAACTTTTATCTTTGGCTTTTGAGCATAGTTCCAAGTAGGAACTTCGTGCATCCATTCTTCTTCTTTTCCCCGGATATCATGAGCTTGGATTGGTGTACTCCTCTCATGTATTCTTCCCACAAATGCATTAACAGTTTGAATGAGTTGTAACATGAGCATTTCCAACTTTTTCATTCTCGCATTGGCTTCACCATCTCTTTGAGTCATTTTTCTCATGAAATCGGCATGTGTCTCAACAAAGAAAGAACGAGTGAGTTCCTCACTCCCATAGTGTGAGCTTAACTCTTCTTCGGGTCTATGACCTTCACTAGCTTTAATACAACTTGGTGGGACCTTAGATTTAGGATCCATATTTGAAGGCAATTGACCTTGAGTTAGGTCCTCAAAATTCAACTATGTGGAGGAATGGTGTTCTTAAACTATTTGCCTAAACTCCTCACATTTTCAAGCTCGGGTTTGTAGCACCACTTCTGTAATGTGTGCTTGTAGATTCACTACACTATTACAAGGCTTACAAGGGGTTCATCTAGCTCATGGCTAGTTTACAAGCTTCAAGCAAACACAATGAATTGAGCTAGCTTCAACACACAAGAAAAGGCTCAATGGCATGCTTCAGCTAACACTCAACCGACTGCACTACTTTGTTGCATGACAGAATATAAGAATTACAAAATGATTGCCGTCAAGGGAGGTTCTTCGGTTCACACACTCGAGCAGAGTGTGCTGCTTCTGTGGAAGGTTGGAGCAGAAGTTGTGTTGCACTGATGTCAGGCGTATTGACGTGCGCGATGCTCAGGTGCACAAGGTTGCACACTACAGGAAATCTTGCATGAAATGCACAGTAGATATGACACACAAGAGTGTGCTGCTGTAATCAATGGCTGCATCGATGTGGTGCATGGCGGTGGATTGTGTGCCAGTGTGCAAAGATGCGACAACCTATGTCGGGGAGGTTGCGCGACACTGTAGCGCATGTTATGTGAGGCACAACAGTTGTTGAGGCATGCGATAGTATGAGGCACAGCAAACTTTGAGGCATGCAACAACGTTTGGCATAGCGGACGCTGAGGCGTGCTGTAGCACGTGGCATGGCATGGTTTGGCTTGTGCATGAGCAGAGTGCATCAAGTTTGAAGGAAGAGGACCGGCTCGATCCTATGCTTGTGGAGCTAGTTCACTCAATCTACGCACTTTGAAGTAGAAGAGCGAGTGTCTTCCCTCACTAAGCGGTAGGGCATTCCTTGCTGGACGGGAAACCTCCCTTAGCTAAGTAGAAATAGCGAAAGGTCTCGCTGCAAACACAACATCGTTCGATGAAGTACATGCTCAGTCCAAGCAAGTGTGGCACGCTGCAGAATGTGTAAGTATGTGCATCAGATAAAACTTAGAACAAACTGCAAAGGAGTCAAGTACTCACCAGTTCTACGTAGTGAGCACTGTGCTCTTGACGTCTTCGCAGGTGCATTGAAGATGCAAGGATCCGCGGTGGTTCGTCGGATGTGTGATGAGCACAATCAAGGCAATTCGACCGATCAACACCCAAATCCAAGTCGGTTAGCCTTAAGCTAGCCGGCGTTGGCCGAAAGAGCTTGCATAAGCAAACACCTCCAATGTCTCCAATGGAGATCCTAATGCCCATAGGCACAAAGAGGAAAACCTCTCCCAAAAGACAAAAGTCTTATTCATTTCTCAAAGATTCAAATATTACAAATATGAGCTAAAGTCTCCTATTTAGAGGCTTTACAAAACCACAAACCAGCAAAATAGAAACCCGTTCGGTTGGAAACCACCTGATTTTGCAACTGCCCAAGCCCACTTGTGCAAGTGGTCCCCAAGGAGACGTGCCAATGCATTGAATCTGGACATCTGAATTAGAGCATTCTGTTAGTATGCTGCTGGCTGCCCTGTCACATGCTCAGCTGACGGTGCTGTTGAGCTAAAGGGCTGCACGGGCTGAATTGGCCTAGCTGTCGCTACGGTTGCTTGCCGACCGAGTGTTCATGCTGTGTAGCTTCGCCCTGCATGGCTGACACTACCCGAATGGTGCAATCCTTTGGTTTGCATTAGTTTCCTCTTCTGGTCCTTCACATGACATAAGTTATGATGAAACTCAAAGTAAACGTCATTATCCTTAGAAAAAAAATTCTGCGCTGGCATCAAATTCCTGGTTAACTTGGGAACACAAAGAATTTCCTTTAGAATAGGACTGAAATTAGAAGATTTAGAGAGGTGTTATCGATAAGACTGATTTTCAAACCTTTTCCGTTGCCAATTTTTACTTGATCAGGTCCATGATACTTAGAGTGCACAGATAGATTATTGAGCTTTTTTGTTATATAGGTTAATATTTGCTACCCTCATGAGTAAAGGACCCTGTAGTAAAAAAAACTATAATATTTTTAATTTTTATTTCTTTTACTGACCCTCCAGATGTGATCTACATGCTTGGGTTACTAGGAATCAGTGGTTGGATCATGTTATTCTAACGTGTATGTAAGATTTTTCAGCAGTTAAAAAATCAACGGCATACATCATACCAAAATTTCAACCCTCATAAAATCATATTTTTAGAACAAAAAAATACAATCCAAGAGTTGTTTCCTACTATTTTGACTATGTTGAACACAATCCATGTCATTAGATTGGGTCAAAACAACCTCCCACTATGATTCGGGGTTCTTTACCCACGAGGGTTCCAAATACTTTCACTATATATATATATATATATATTTGATGCTATTGAAGCACATAATTATATGAAACTGTTGAGCTGGAAATCATAGATTCAAGCTTTAACTAAATGTGATTATATAGATGAGAATGATTTGTTTGCTAAGGGCCAAACCTTGGATCATGTTATTTCAATCTAAAAATATGATTTTTTGACTTATAAAATTTTTAGTGCATTGTGGACCATTAATTTTTTAAAGCCCTCAAAAAACCTACTTGTGTGTCACAATCATATGATTCAAAACTCATTTTCCACTAGAAAAACTTGTAGATCACATCCATAGGATTTAATCTACAAAATAAATCTAAAACCTATGATTTTCAGCTCAATAGTTTCATGTAATTTCATGGCACCAAATATTAACCCAACATATATATAGAGAGATAGAAAGAGAGAGAGAACTGAACATATGAGGATTCATTTCTTCTTCTGCCCCATTCTACTCCCACAGTTTTGAAGTGTCTTGTGATAAATTTGAACTGTTAGATGTTCTTAGCATGCTCGATTTAGTAGGAATCGACTCTTGGATCATGTTTTTTTTACAAAAAAACATATTTTTATGAGCCAAAAAACTGATACCTTTGTAGCCATTTATTTTGGATAGGTGGAAAAACTTGTATACAGGTCAGATTCTGGTGATCCCAAAGCTGATTCCCACTAAACAAAACCTATAGATCACATCTATGGTGTTAGATGTGAGAAAAATACCAAAAAACTGTGATTTTGAGTGGGCAGAACGGGGTAGAACGAAAAAGTGGGCAGAACCAGTGTATATATATATATATATATATATATATATATATATATATATATATATATATATATAGAGAGAGAGAGAGAGAGAGAGAGAGAGAGAGAAGCCCGTAACATGGACATACAAAGTGTTCACTGTTAGTGGACACTTCTCTGCCATTGATCCTGCGCAGATCAGCGGCTGCATTTTTTTAACGTAACAGGTCATTAGCGGCGGTCTGCTAATGACCCGTAATATTTGAAAATGAACGAATGAGTACCACGTCCACTGTTATATATATATATATATATATATATATAGAGAGAGAGAGAGAGAGAGAGAGAGAGAGAGAGAGAGAGAGAGAGAGAGAGGAGCCCGTAACATGGACATACAAAGTGTCCACTGTTAGTGGACACTTCTCTGCCATTGATCCCGCGCAGATCAGCGGCTGCATTTTTTTAACGTTACAGGTCATTAGCGGCGATCTGCTAATGACCCGTAATATTTGAAAATGAACGAATGAGTACCACGTCCACTGTTATATATATATATATATATATATATATATATATATATATATAGAGAGAGAGAGAGAGAGAGAGAGAGAGAGAGAGA
Source organism: Nuphar pumila (assembly GCF_984573655.1). Lineage (NCBI taxonomy): Eukaryota > Viridiplantae > Streptophyta > Magnoliopsida > Nymphaeales > Nymphaeaceae > Nuphar > Nuphar pumila. The sequence goes on along the minus strand of NC_143260.1, from coordinate 84,587,674 downwards.
GAGAGAGAGAGAGGTATAACATTGAACGCTAAATGCATGGTCGCATGCTGCGTCAATGGTTGCTGCTAGCCTTTTTTTTATATACTTTGTGTGTAATGTTGATTGTGTGCATGATCAAACAGTCCACGTGTGTCCAACAATACACCTCTGTCAATATACAGGAAAATTGGTTCCTCCTAACCGTCTATACGGTAAGAAGAGTTCAGATTTTTATGTTTCAAGCCATGTCCAACAAATCCGACTCCACATACATGTTAAGCATGGTCCATCTGATAAAAAAATATGATTTATAAGGTCTTTAAATTCAAGAAAATTCATAGTTGCCAATTTTTGATGCCTTACAAAAGCCTGCTCACATATAATCTTGGTCCAGTGGGGAAACTTTGCCAGATTTTTTACTAGCGGTCGAGTGAGGAGACTGTTGGTGCACAAGTGATGGGTTGGGATTCACAAAGCCCGAGTAAGTATTCTCTTTCCCTTTTTCTATTGTTCTTTTTGTGTGATTTACTTACACATAGTTGTACTTGCTTCATTTGAGCCTTGGGTGAGTCCACCACTCTTGTCTTACTACACAGGTACTCAAGGAGGCTTTGAAAGGTCAACTTTTATCACGAAATCTTAGCCTTAGTTGGATTATACCTCGCCACTTGAAGAGCAACGGTCTGGTCTCATACCAACAAGAATCCCATAATTGTTTGACAGAAGTTGGCTTGTAAAGAAATATCTTTTCAAATAAAATCTCTTGTTTTCAAAGGTAGGATTTCAATCCTAGAAATTTTTTTTGGCACGCGTAGTGTTTCTCGCTATTCCTTTGCTGAGATTTTTTAGGAATTAACTTTCTTAAGTTCTTCTTTTGAGCATCCACATGTTGTTCGGGTATTGTGTGACATCTAGTTCATAGGAAAATAATTTCCAACCACCAGTAGGTTTTCTAAAATTTGATTGTGAAACAATGTGTGCAACATGCTTGATTCTTTCTTCTTTATCATATATCTCTTAGGTTTAGAACCACTTAGCTTTTGTGAGCACTTAGTTTTTAACTCTCCTATCCCATCTATTTGGATGAAAAGATCCCCCTGCATACCAAGAAAATTAATTTAGGTATATTGGCAAGGAGTTAGAATTTATTCTATACATGCTAGAAGCATTAGCTTGGGTATGGACTATCTAGAAGAGATCCCTTTGATATTAGAACCCTAAAGTGAGCTTGCCTGAGAAACCATTTTCCTAAGAAACTCATTGTTCAAAAGTTTATTACAAAGCACTATTGTGTGTAATCTTGTTTGTCACCCTAAACCATGGGTAGATCTAGGAAGGGTTTGATCACAAAGTCAACAAGCGATGCTGATTTCCTTTATGAGGGTCATAGGAATGAGGAGGAAGACCTATATCTAGATCCTTCAAGGGTACTCACAAGGGCCCAAAGGACTATGATCCTGTGGTCTAAAATCCAAAAAACCTAGAGGGTAGGAAGCTCTAAGGGAAAGAGAGTTGATAAGAAGGATCTTACTCCCCAAAAAAGAAATTCGTGCAGTGAAAAAGAAGAAAGGGTTCATAAAAAAATGAAACCCAAAGACATCAAAATGTTTGAGAGAGTCTATGAAATGATGAAGTATTACAGGGAAAAAAATTACTTAATGATGAAAGATGCATGTCAAGAAAAGACAAAGCTCACGGGAAAGGGTATGACTTGAGGAAAGATAAAAGAAAAGGTAAGGGAAAGCAAGAATGTCTATAATTTTGATAAGGATGAAGAATACTTTCCTGAAAAAACCATTATACGTCTACAAAGAAAGGACATCTTTAGAGGAGTATGTTAGTAGGAAAGTAAAATCTTTCCAAAGAATGTGAATAAAAATATGAAAGGAAAAATGTCTAAACTAAAGAAAACCTCAAAATTTTATGAAGTGTAATAACTGCAAATTTTTTGACAATTATTTAAATAAATAAAAATGATTTATTATATTAAATATGACTTTTATTTATTTAAATATGCTTGAGAATTATAGTTTGTGTGGTACATTGATTCAAAATGAAATTCTAGCTAGATTGAAATTTTAATTAAAGTTAAAATGAAATTCAAATTTTTTAAGGGTTAATTTCACTTAAATTAGGACTTAAATGGAATTTAGGTGGATTTGATGTGGATTTAAATTGTAAACAAATTTGAATTTTAAATTTGGGTTTGATTTGCATTTGAAATTAAATTAGAATTTTAAAACCCCATAGGGACGATTTAGGGTTTTTTAGAAATCAATTAATAACTAATTAATTAGGAAGTGAGGGGTGGGACGTCCCCTAGGTGGGCCCACACCCTTACTGGACATGCTTTCCATAAAGCAAGTCCAAGTCAAATTTAAGAAAAAAATGGTAAGCCTTAACTTGGCTTGAGCCTAGAGTCAAGGGAATCTAGCCAGCCAAGCTAGGGCTGGAATGGGACCACATGGGGCATCCCTACGTCTGACCCAAGCTAAGGAAGAGACAAGAAAAGTCAAAGAAAAAAAAAACAAAAAAAAAGGGAATGTAGGAAAAAGGAAAGTATGACTTGCTTTGTATTTTGGGAAAGTAAGGAAAGAAGGGGGGGCATGACCCACCCTCCTTCCTCCTTATTTTTCAGACTTAAGCAAGCCATTGTGAGAGAAAAAAAGATTGGGAGAAGCAGAGACTTTGTGAGAAAGATATTTTGGAAAAAAAAAAGAGATTTTGAAAGAAATAGAGAGAGAACCAAGGAGCCATCTAGCCCCTCAACTCTTCTCTTTCTTCTTCTTCTTGGTGGAGGTATCCATTAGCCATTGGAGTTGCAGTCAAGCTTGAGACATTGGTTGGCGAATTCAAGATGGGAGACAAAGGTTTTTACCAATTCGAAAATCAGAAAGATGTAGGTTCACCTATCGTATAGGCATAAATTGATCCCATTGCATGGAATATGCATAGGACCATTTTCCAGATCTGATTCAAGATGGATCAGACCTTAGAGTGATTAAAAACTTGGTCTTACATAAGTTTTAAAAAAAAAATTGGTGAAAATACATCACCAAAGTATATTTTGTGCAAAACCGGTTTTTAAAAAGGGATTTTAGTAAAATCGGGTTGTGTGGTTGAATATGTAGTTTTGATCTATGAAAAATAAGCATATGTAGGTTGCTTAGATATAAAAATTCATGTTACAAATCATGTGAGCAAGTGTATGGTGGTTGTTTGATTGCATTATTTGTTTGATTAAGGTTTTTGTTAAGAAAGCATGTTTAAATCAAATTTTTATGTTATTTTCATGAATCATTAAGGAGTAGTACTTAAAATTATGTAGTTTAGCATAGGAAATTTATGATTAATGGTTGTATGGTACTGCAATCATGTTAGTTTAAGTAATAAGCAAGTTATATTAATTTTTGTATTATACTTAACATTGATTAATGAATTATTTGTATATTTAAATTTTTGTTATGATGTTCATATTTTGGACCTGACATATTTTTTAAAAAAATTGATAACTCAGTGAATACGAGTCCACTAAATACAAATAAGGACAATATCATATTCTACACATTTGGGACTTGAATTGAAAACCCTTATTTATTTTATTTGATTAAGTTTTGATGCCAAAATGACCTCTGCAAAGGGCATAAGTTTTCTACCCTGATAGCAGAACTGGATGTGAAACTGTATCATTTTTAACCTGAGAAGTTTTAGAAAAGAATCTATATCTCTTAAAATACGAATCAGAAAAAAAACAACAACTAAAAATAATGAGATGTTTTAGACATTTGGGGCTTGACTTTAGCTTCTTGATTTGTCCTATTTGAGTTTGTTTTGAGGGAGTTATGCTATCTGTAACAGAGCATTACTTTCTGGCTTTGGTTAGAAAGTTGTTTTGATGAATTATTTTGACATTTAAGAAAACCAAATCAAAACTTCTTATTTAATTATGTCAAAAATCTGGATGAGAGTTCAGACAAAGAGGAAGACTCAATAAAAAGAGTTTTGCAAAAAGAGTTAAGAGTAGGTCCTAAGAAATTCTCAAAGTTGGTGGATTTTCTGTAGAATACAAAAACTAATTATAAAATTTCTTGAATAGGGTTTAGTCTCAAAATTTTCTTGATTTTATTAAAACTGATTTTAATATTCTATGGTTTGGGTTGTATCTCTGACATGTTGGGGCTACCTCAGTGAGAGTTAAATCAATTCTTGTAAGTCTTGATAGATTTTCTAAAATCAGATTAATAATGATTTGAATTACCTAATTGCTAAGTGTTAATCCCTAATCATTTTCTATATTATTGCAGCATGATCATGGATGCTTAAACTTGATTATGGGCCGATAAGCATGATTAAGTGAATGCATTGTATGTTCAATCATGATTGATAACCATGTATATGTTAAATACGTTAGTAAGAACTAGGCATCATAAGGCATGAACTGTGAAAAAATAAATAGATGCAAATATTATTTGTTTATTGGGCATGATCAGGATTGAATTGTGTATGTAGCCTTCGTGTAGGCAAGTAAGCATATGATATGATGTATGCTTGATATTTAAGAATGTGTGATATGAGAATAAACATGGCTCATGAGTAAGCCTGAGTTCGATGAAACTCATGAGTGCCTGCGAAGCACCAAAGACATAAAAGACTGGACAACCTTGCACATAATCATTTAATTACCTCAAGGTGGCCATGCTCAAAGTCACCCAAAGATGGGGTTTGAACTTCGAGTTATTTGAATGGGTTAAAACAACCTTATGTTATATAATCTCCTCAAGTAGAGATTGGGCTAGCGAGCTTGTGTGCTAAGAGTACTTAAAATTAATTCATGAGCCTAATAATTAAATAACACCCATGACACATTCAAACTCGGGACCACTTTGGAGAAAGTGGTGTTGTGGCTATGGAGAGCTAGGCGTCTCCGTTGGTCCCCAGTCTTCGATTGTAGGAGGCTAGACTATCGTGTGGCCTAGGTGGTATGTCCCAAATCTTTACAGAGTAGGAATTAATTTCATATGGACCACTGGAAGATTCTCTCAGTGACAAACCACTCCAGTGAAAACTCTGAAGGGAGTTCATAGATTCTTCAAATCGAAAATGTTAATAAAAGACATGACATAACAGATAACTCATTGGATTGGTTGAATCAGAGTTAGGAACCTGAGAGTGTACCTTCAGGGCTATTAAAAAGAAATAAATCATTAAGTGTAGAATCAATGGTTTTGATACAGTTTGTGCATGAATTTGTTGGTTTATTTTGCATTTGTATATTGTAGCTTAATGTTCTAAAATTAACTTCAAGCATGATTGATTGTGATAATGTATTTATGCTGGTCCTGATATACTTATATTGCATGCTTTAATTGATATACGCAACAGTGTCAATGCCTATTTCTTGCTTTGAAAGATATTTGTGTTTGATGTGGTTGGTTCAACCAATTAAGGCTATAGTTTGATGCCTTTACTTTAACATTCTACTAGTAGCACTTAGGCTGGGGTGATGGAGGATTTCTCGATAGCATTAGGCGGATGATCACATTCTCCTTTCCCAGAGAATTCAACATAAATTTTGGATTGCTTTATCTTTTATTAATTTAAATGTAAACTCTAAATTATTTAAGCATAGAATGATATTAAATTTGAAAGTTATCACTTAGTGTTAGTGTATATGGAGTTGAGTTATTGTAACCTGCCCAAAGTTGCATTGGATTTCAAAAGATTTTATTTCACTATGTTATTGGCATTTAAAAAGAAGTCCTATACAATTTTAGGGCGTTACAACTTTGGTATCAGAGCCTAGGAAAAGAACCCAATGATCCATGACCTGTCTAGCATTCCGACATCACTGTAAGTATGTTTGAACTTTGAAATTTTAAATTTCTGAATTGATTATAAAATCCCGTGTGTGATTGAGAACCTAGAAATATGCTAGAGAAATCTCAAATAGGTTGAATAAGAGGATTGTTTGATATAGGAGTAACACATTCTTTTGTTGTTATACATTTTTCTTTCTTGTTAAATCTATTGTCTATTACTCTAGGCTATATTTTAGAGATAGTTATACCTTCGAGCGATAGGATCATTGCTCGTAAGTACTTATCTGAGGTAGAAGTTTTGATTATGGAGCAGGACCTATCTGTCAACCTGATCATTTTGGATATAATCGGTTATGATGTGATTTTGGAGATGGATTGATTGCAGAGCATTACGCTTGTATGAAGTGTCGTAGGAAGCAAATATGTTTTGTTTGCTCAGATCAACCCATCTTCGAATATAAAGCGAGTAAACCAATAGAAAAGGCGAAGTTGCTCTCAACAATAAAGGCCCAACACCAAGTTGGGTGTGGTTGGGAGGCCTTCTTTGCTAGCATATCTTTGGTCGAGCCTAAACCGACCTCGTTAGAAGAGCTGGAGGTCGTGAAAGAGTTTGTAGATATTTTCCTCAAGGATCTACCTGGATTACCCCCTAGGCGAGAAGTGAACTTTGTGATAGAGTTGGTGTTTGACACAACCCCAATCTCAAAGGCTTCATATAGGATGGCGTCAGCTGAGCTCGAGGAGCACAAAATGCAGTTGTAGGAATTGACAGACAGGGGCTTCATTCAACCAAGTGTGTCTCTATGGGGAGCACAAGTGTTGTTTGTTACAAAGGACAGTTCTATGTGGTTATGCATCGACTACAGGATGCTGAACCAAGCCACGATTAAGAATAAATACCTTTTGCCGCAGATCAAAGACTTATTTGATCAACTCCAAAAGGCTAAGATATTTTCCAAGATTGATCTGAGATCAGGTTATCACTAGCTCAGGATTAAGGATAAGGACATCCCTAAGACAACTTTCAGAACCCGATACAGGCATTACGAGTTCTGATTATGCTCTTTGGACTCACAAATGACTTAACAACGTTCATGGATCTTATGAATAGAATATTCAAACTGTATTTAGACATGTTTGTCATTGACTTTATCGATGACATCTTTATCTATTCTGAGAGTGAGTTAAAGCATGAGGATCACTTGAGGATCGTTTTGAGAATCTTAAGATAACATCAACTGTATGTGAAGCTCTCTAAGTGTGAGTTTTGGCTTAACCAAGTAATGTTTTTGGGTCATGTCATCTTGAAGGATGGAGTTTCAATAGATCCTTCCAAGGTGAGCGAGTTTTCTATGAATTTTAGGATGAAATCCAGTCAATTCTTAGATTTTAATAGTTAAACTCTTGGTGTTCTAATAGGTGGATGCAGTATTGAAGTGGGAGCAACCCAAAAATATCAATGATATTAGGAGCTTCCTCGGATTAGCAGGGTACTATAGATGCTTCAAACAAGATTTTTCTCGGATCGCTCTGTCGATGATGAAGCTTCTTCGTATGGGACGCCAAGTGCGAGGAAGGCTTTTAGACATTGAAAGAAAAGATTGCAATTGCTTCAGTATCGTCAGGGCAAGGTGGCATTGTCATGTACATAGCTGCTTTGGGTATTAGCCTAGGGTGTGTTTAGATGCAATATGGGAAAGTCATTGCCTATGCATCTCGTCAACTAAAGGTTCATGAGAGAAATTACTACACTCGTGATTTGGAATTGGCAACAATGGTCTTTGCCTTGAAGATTTAGAGGCATTATCTATATGGTGAGCAATTTAAAGTTTATAAAGATCATAAGAGTCTCAGGTATCTTTTTGTGTAGAAAGAATTAAACATGAGGTAGAGCAGTTGGCTCAAATTCGTAGTAGATGCCCTTAGCCACAAGGTAGGAGGAGTTTTAGTAGGTCTATAGAGTTTGACATAGGATCTCATAGAGTGGAGATTTTTGGATCTGATGATGGTAATATCAGAATTGCTAGTATTATTTGTGGTGATAGAGATCATGGAGCGAATTATTGAAAAACAAAATGATTACCCAAAGTTCACTCAGATGGTAGTTGCTTGCCAAGACGATGAGTCAGCCTTACATCTCCAAGAAGATGGGAGTATCTGGTACGGAAAGAGATTATAGGTACCTAGCAACCCTCATATCAGGTAAGAAGAGCTTAGTGAATCTCATAAGACCAAGTTTACCATATATCCTAGTAGTACAAAGATTTGCAAAGAAGCTACTGGTGGAGCAAAATGAAGCGAGACATAGCAGAATATGTTTCAAAAATCCTTGAATCTGGAGGCCCGAACATCCAAGAATGATAAAGAAATTGGTTCCTCCTCTATAGACGCGGGATGGGGAAACCCAATGTCACAAATAACCATGTTGTTTGATTGTTTCTACATTCTCTTTTGACCCAAATCAAGGCATTGCAATGCAGTCAAAGCTAGGGCAATACACTCTAGCCTAGAAAATCTATACATATTCTAAAACTAAAAAAAATCTCAAAAAATGAAGCGAGACATAGCAGAATATGTTTCAAAATGCTTAACTTACCAACATGTAATGATCGAACATTAGAGGCCTGGTGGATTACTACAGCAAATTGATATTCCCTAGTAGAAATGAGAAGGAATCATTATAGTTTTTGTAGTCTGCTTACCCAGGACTCGCAACGATAATGACACAATATGGGTGATTGTTGATAGGCTTACCATGACTGCACACTTTCTATCGATCAGATTTAGTCAATCGTTAGAGAGCCTAGTAGATTTGTACATTAAGAAAATCGTGTGATTACGTGGAGTACCTCTATCGATCATCTCTGATCAAAATCTATGATTCACATCAAAGTTCTGTGGTCAATTGCAAAAAGCTTTGGGGACTTACTTAAAGTTTAGTACAATTTTTCATCCTAAGACGGATGGTCAATCAGAGAGGATGATTCAAACATTGAAGGACATGCTTAAAGCATGTATCCTAGACTGGAAGGGTGAGTGGGATAAACATGTTGTGTTGACAGAGTTTGCCAAAAACAATAATTACCATGCGAGTATTGGCATGGCGCCCTATGATGCCCTATATGGATGATTGTGCAAATCATTGGTCTTCTGGGACGAGGTTGGTACGTGAAGTCTAAATACGCCAGTTGTGTTAGAGCACTACACTGAGTAGGTGCACAAGATTCGTGATAGATTACTGACGGCTCAGAGTAGGCAGAAGAGTTATGCAGACCAACAAATGCGAGAGCTTACTTTTGAAGTCAATGATTTTGTGCTTGTGCGAGTTTCTCCTACTAAAAGCGTATTTAGGTTTGACAAGAAAGAAAAACTCAGTAACCAAAGGGACTTAATAAGTGTTTCATCTACAGAATATTAAAAGGGATTTTAGTGAAATCAGTTTATGTGGTTGAATATGTAGTTTTGATCCATAAAAAAGAAGCATATGTAGGTTGTTTTCATGTTACAAATCATGTTAGCAAGTGCATAGTGATTGTTTGATTGCATGATTTGTTTGATTAGGGTTTTGGTTAAGAAAGTATGTCTAAATCAATTTTTTATGCTATTTTCATAAATCATGAAGGAGTAGAACTCAAAATCATGTAGTTTAGCATAAAAAAATTATGATTAATGGTTGTATGGTATTGCAATCATGTTAGTTTAAGTAATAAGCATGTTAAATTAATTTTTATGTTATGCTTAACATTGATTAATGAAGGATTTGTATATTTAAATTTTTATTATGCTATTCACATTTTGGACTTAACATGTTTTGGAAACGATTTGATAACTTAGTGAATACGAATCCACTAAATACAAATAAGAACACTATCGTATTCTACACATCCAAGTTTTGAATTAAAAACTTTTATTTATTTTATTTGAGTAAGTTTTGATGCCAAAACGACCTCTACAACAAGACATAAGTTTTCTGCCCTGACAACAAGACTGAATCTAGAATTGTCTCATTTCTAACTTCATAAGTTTTATAAAAAAATCTATATCTCCTAAAATATGAATCTGAAAAAGAAAATAAACATAGTGAGATGTTCTACACATCTAGGGCTTGACTTTAGCCTCTTGAGTTGTCCGAATTGACTCTATTTTGAGGGAGTTATGCCTTCTGTAACATAGTATTATTTTCTAGCTCTGGTTACAAAGCTATTCTGACCAATTGTTTTGATAGTCAAGAAAAGCAAATCAAAACTGCTTATTTAATTCTGTGAAAAATTTGAGTGAGATACAAAGGAAGACTCGGTAAAAAGGGTTTTGCAAAAAGAGTTAATAGTAGGTCCCAAGAAATTTCCAAAGTTGGTGGATTTTCTGCATAATACAGAAACTGGTTTATAAAATTTTCTAAACAAAGTTCAGTCTCAAAATTTTCCTGATTTTATTAAAATTGATTTTAATATTCTGTGTTTTGGGTTGTATCTAGGACATATCGGGGCAACCCTAGTTAACTTTTGAGAGTTATATCAGATCCCTGTGTGTCAATGTATTTTCCAAAATCAGGTTATCAGTGATCCGAATTACCTAATTACTATGTGTTAATGTCTAGTCATTTTCTATATTATTGCAGCATGATCATGGATGCTTAAACTTGATTATGGGCTGACAAGCATGATTAACTAAATGCATTCTATGTTTAATCATGATTGATAACCATGTATATGTTAAATACGTTAGTAAGCACTAGGCATCATAAGGTATGAACTGTGCAAAAATAAATGGATGCAAATATTGTTTGTTTATTGGGCATGATCAAGATTAAATACGCTAGTAAACACTAGGCATCATAAGGCTTGAACTATGAAAAAATAAATGGATGCAAATATTGTTTGTTTATTGGGAATGATATTAAATTTGAAAGTTATTGCTTAGTGTTAGTGTGTGTGGAGTTGAATTATTGTAAACCGCCCAAAGTTGCATCGGATTTCAAAAGATTTTATTCCGCTATGTTATTGGTGTTTAAAAAAAATCCTAAAAATTTTGATATAATTTTGAGGCGTTACATTAAGACTTTTCATTGAAGATGAAGGAAGGGTTCCAATTCCGAAGAAGAAGAGATCTTGTGTCTTAGGTTCCATTAGAATTAGGGACAATGATGAGGAAAGTCATAGGAAAATTCAAAGGGACCCAAAGTTGGATATGGTAAAAGCCAAAATCAAAGGAAACAGGTGATCAAGTATGAGGAAAGTTTAGACTCTAGTTTAGAGTCAAACAATTACATTCCCAAGAAGGAAGTTCAAAACCCCCAAGAAAGATTTGAAAGCCAAAGAGAAGGGAGTCCTAAAATAATTCAAGAGAAAGGGGAATCATCCAAAATTTCTAAACAAGAGCATGCAGTTGAAGAACTTGAGAATTTTTTGAGGCAATTGATTTTGAAAATGAACAAGGATCCTTAGACAAAATATTTGGCTAGTGACTTCTGTTGTTATAAGTTCAAGATGGGTGGCCAATGCTCCAGAGAAGTTCATTAAATTCAATGGCACATGGAACTCCTATACTCATATAACCATGTTCTTTAATGGTTGCCAATAACACAATACTAATGACCAGGCCATGATTAGTTGGTTCCCTCGAAGTTTGAATGATGAGTTCCTAATGTGGTTCTCCACAATAGATCTCCAAAAAGTGAAAAAATTTGGGGATCATACCAAGTTGTTCATGGAAAGGTTTTGCTACAAAATTGAGTCCTGACAATAAACTTTTTGTATGAAACCAAATAGAAGAAAGAAGAAAGAAGAAAGTGCATCATATTGTATCCAAAGATGGATGACTATTTACAGCAGAATGTCTGAGCCCACAAATTTCCTTGACAACTTCTCACTGCCATTGAAAAGCCTTATTATTACTGTTCAAGCCGACAATTTAGAAGAATTAACTAAGAGGCTCGAGTGGATTGATTGGAATCAAGAGAGGCCTGTATGAGGGAATAATTACAAGAAAGAGTATGGTAAAGATGGAAATTCCAATATCAGAAAGGTCAAGTAAATGTTGTCCACAATAATTATAACAAGGACAAAAAAAGATTGGAAATCCAGAAACTAGAGGCAAAATCAAGTATATCAAAAGCCAACGGTTCATAAATCTCCTGAGCAAAGAAAGTCAGATCAGAGGCAGAAACTGTATGAGTCAGCATGGCCTAGAGACAGCAGAAATTACTTAATCCTATGAATAGGTAATGAATGTCATGATTGAAGCTGAACATTTAAAGTTATCTATGGGTGACTGACCCCGCACATCGTGAAAGACAGATTTAAGCAAATATTGTAAATTTCATACTCTCATGCCATGACATTGAATATTGCTTAGTTTTAAAGAGCATTGTTTAAGATAATCTGGACAAACTGAAAATTGCATTGAAAGGTGTTGATAAACCCTCATCTTCAAACCAAAGATCTCAGAATATACCAAAATCCTTTTCCCAACCACTAGAGCAATAAGAACAACAGTGTAAGGGCAGTGGAAGAAGTTTGGCCACTCAAGACCTGCCAACCTCTAAACCCTCTGAATTACATATATAGTCATCAAGTCTTCCCTAATAAGTTTTCCCACATGCCCAATTGACCTTTCCAGAATGGTTCAAAATGAGTTTTCTCAGAATGCCTCTAGACCTTTTGAAAATATCCATGACCTTTCCCAAGACATTCCAAGCCCATTGCTAGAAAAATTTTGATTTTAATCATTCTCCCTAGAAAATCTCTTCCCAGAAATTTGTCTGAATGTGCCTTGTCTTGAGGATTACTCTTTAACAACACTATTGTCTGTCTCTAAGAGAAACCCAAACCTAATGTGACCTAAGGGATGCGATGCTTATTTATCAAGGTCATCCAATGTTACCAACAGCATTTCTGACCAAGAGGAAAATTTGTATATTGGAAAAATTATGGGTTCCCCATAGAGGTTGTCTCACTTGTAATAATTCCTTCTTCTAATTTTATGGTAATCCCAAGAGTTCAAGTAGATCCAAAAATCCAAGCCAAAACAGTTCCCTGGTGGACCCAAATTCCCCAAGTCAAAGTTGGCCCAAATAGGACCCTAAATATGAAAACTAGTTCGAGCCAAGTGTCACTGTCATATCCAGAGTATTGCCACCAAATTCTACCTTTGAAAATCATCCAGATTCAAAGTCTCTGTTATCTCAAACTATGTCCAACAAAATCATCCTTAGAATTCATGAAATCTGTTCCAGATAGGAGATGCTTAAAATGTTTTCTAAACCTCTGTTCCAGATAGCCTTTGCCAACCTGGTTTTCCAACTCATAACCTATTGTCCTTTACCTTGTTCCATGACAAGAATGCCTAAACCTCTCTTTCCCGACTTTATAATCCAAGTCAAAAATTCCAAAAGAAGGGTGTCTAGTATCTCAGTGAGAATGTGGCATCCGCCGTTTTTAGAGGTTGGCATCGAAAGTAGAAGCATAATGAAGACAAGAAGTTAAGAAAAAAAATTTAGAAATAATGGTTTTAGGCTATGAAAGGCACAATGGTAAAAAAAAAACACCAATGACAAAGGGGACAAAAGAAAGAAAGAATTTTTTTATTAGAATCCTGTGACAAGAAAAAAGAGGCAGACAATTCATAGAAGAAGTCAGAACAAGAGGAGATAGCGACCTCTAGGGGATCTTTCAGGATTCGAACCTAGAATCCATGAATCTGGAGGCCCGAACATCCAAGAATGATAAAGAAATTGGTTCCTCCTCTATAGACGCAGGATGGGGAAACCCAATGTCACAAATAACCATGTTGTTTGATTGTTTCTACATTCTCTTTTGACCCAAATCAAGGCATTGCAATGCAGTCAAAGCTAGGTCAATACACTCTAGCCTAGAAAATCTATACATATTCTAAAACTAAAAAAAATCTCAAAAAATGAAGCGAGACATAGCAGAATATGTTTCAAAATGCTTAACTTGCCAACATGTAATGATCGAACATTAGAGGCCTGGTGGATTACTACAGCAAATTGATATTCCCTAGTAGAAATGAGAAGGAATCATTATAGTTTTTGTAGTCTGCTTACCCAGGACTCGCAACGATAATGACACAATATGGGTGATTGTTGATAGGCTTACCATGACTGCACACTTTCTATCGATCAGATTTAGTCAATCGTTAGAGAGCCTAGTAGATTTGTACATTAAGAAAATCGTGTGATTACGTGGAGTACCTCTATCGATCATCTCTGATCAAAATCTATGATTCACATCAAAGTTCTGTGGTCAATTGCAAAAAGCTTTGGGGACTTACTTAAAGTTTAGTACAATTTTTCATCCTAAGACGGATGGTCAATCAGAGAGGATGATTCAAACATTGAAGGACATGCTTAAAGCATGTATCCTAGACTGGAAGGGTGAGTGGGATAAACATGTTGTGTTGACAGAGTTTGCCAAAAACAATAATTACCATGCGAGTATTGGCATGGCGCCCTATGATGCCCTATATGGATGATTGTGCAAATCATTGGTCTTCTGGGACGAGGTTGGTACGTGAAGTCTAAATACGCCAGTTGTGTTAGAGCACTACACTGAGTAGGTGCACAAGATTCGTGATAGATTACTGACGGCTCAGAGTAGGCAGAAGAGTTATGCAGACCAACAAATGCGAGAGCTTACTTTTGAAGTCAATGATTTTGTGCTTGTGCGAGTTTCTCCTACTAAAAGCGTATTTAGGTTTGACAAGAAAGAAAAACTCAGTAACCAAAGGGACTTAATAAGTGTTTCATCTACAGAATATTAAAAGGGATTTTAGTGAAATCAGTTTATGTGGTTGAATATGTAGTTTTGATCCATAAAAAAGAAGCATATGTAGGTTGTTTTCATGTTACAAATCATGTTAGCAAGTGGATAGTGATTGTTTGATTGCATGATTTGTTTGATTAGGGTTTTGGTTAAGAAAGTATGTCTAAATCAATTTTTTATGCTATTTTCATAAATCATGAAGGAGTAGAACTCAAAATCATGTAGTTTAGCATAAAAAATTTATGATTAATGGTTGTATGGTATTGCAATCATGTTAGTTTAAGTAATAAGCATGTTAAATTAATTTTTATGTTATGCTTAACATTGATTAATGAAGGATTTGTATATTTAAATTTTTATTATGCTATTCACATTTTGGACTTAACATGTTTTGGAAACGATTTGATAACTTAGTGAATACGAATCCACTAAATACAAATAAGAACACTATCGTATTCTACACATCCAAGTTTTGAATTAAAAACTCTTATTTATTTTATTTGAGTAAGTTTTGATGCCAAAACGACCTCTACAACAAGACATAAGTTTTATGCCTTGACAACAAGACTGAATCTAGAATTGTCTCATTTCTAACTTCACAAGTTTTATAAAAAAATCTATATCTCCTAAAATATGAATCTGAAAAAGAAAATAAACATAGTGAGATGTTCTACACATCTAGGGCTTGACTTTAGCCTCTTGAGTTGTCCGGATTGAGTCTATTTTGAGGGAGTTATGCCTTCTATAACATAGTATTATTTTCTAGCTCTGGTTACAAAGCTATTCTGACCAATTATTTTGATAGTCAAGAAAACCATATCAAAACTGCTTATTTAATTCTGTGAAAAATCTGAGTGAGATACAAAGGAAGACTCGATAAAAAGGGTTTTGCAAAAAGAGTTAATAGTAGGTCCCAAGAAATTTCCAAAGTTGGTGGATTTTCTGCATAATACAGAAACTGGTTTATAAAATTTTCTAAACAAAGTTCAGTCTCAAAATTTTCCTGATTTTATTAAAATTGATTTTAATATTCTGTGTTTTGGGTTGTATCTAGGACATATCGGGGCAACCCTAGTTAACTTTTGAGAGTTATATCAGATCCCTGTGTGTCAGTGTATTTTCCAAAATCAGGTTATCAGTGATCCGAATTACCTAATTACTATGTGTTAATGTCTAGTCATTTTCTATATTATTGCAGCATGATCATGGATGCTTAAACTTGATTATGGGCTGACAAGCATGATTAACTAAATGCATTCTATGTTTAATCATGATTGATAACCATGTATATGTTAAATACGTTAGTAAGCACTAGGCATCATAAGGTATGAACTGTGCAAAAATAAATGGATGCAAATATTGTTTGTTTATTGGGCATGATCAAGATTAAATACGCTAGTAAACACTAGGCATCATAAGGCTTGAACTATGAAAAAATAAATGGATGCAAATATTGTTTGTTTATTGGGAATGATATTAAATTTGAAAGTTATTGCTTAGTGTTAGTGTGTGTGGAGTTGAATTATTGTAAACCGCCCAAAGTTGCATCGGATTTCAAAAGATTTTATTCCGCTATGTTATTGGTGTTTAAAAAAAATCCTAAAAATTTTGATATAATTTTGAGGCATTACATTAAGACTTTTCATTGAAGATGAAGGAAGGGTTCCAATTCCGAAGAAGAAGAGATCTTGTGTCTTAGGTTCCATTAGAATTAGGGACAATGATGAGGAAAGTCATAGGAAAATTCAAAGGGACCCAAAGTTGGATATGGTAAAAGCCAAAATCAAAGGAAACATGTGATCATGTATGAGGAAAGTTTAGACTCTAGTTTAGAGTCAAACAATTACATTCCCAAGAAGGAAGTTCAAAACCCCCAAGAAAGATTTGAAAGCCAAAGAGAAGGGAGTCCTAAAATAATTCAAGAGAAAGGGGAATCATCCAAAATTTCTAAACAAGAGCATGCAGCTGAAGAACTTGAGAATTCTTTGAGGCAATTGATTTTGAAAATGAACAAGGATCCTTAGACAAAATATTCGGCTAGTGACTTCTGTTGTTATAAGTTCAAGATGGGTGGCCAATGCTCCAGGGAAGTTCATTAAATTCAATGGCACATGGAACTCCTATACTCATATGACCATGTTCTTTAATGGTTGCCAATAACACAATACTAATGACCAGGCCATGATTAGTTGGTTCCCTCGAAGTTTGAATGATGAGTTCCTAATGTGGTTCTCCACAATAGATCTCCAAAAAGTGAAAAAATTTGGGGATCATACCAAGTTGTTCATGGAAAGGTTTTGCTACAAAATTGAGTCCTGACAATAAACTTTTTGTATGAAACCAAATAGAAGAAAGAAGAAAGTGCATCATATTGTATCCAAAGATGGATGACTATTTACAGCAGAATGTCTGAGCCCACAAATTTCCTTGACAACTTCTCACTGCCATTGAAAAGCCTTATTATTACTGTTCAAGCCGACAATTTAGAAGAATTAACTAAGAGGCTCGAGTGGATTGATTGGAATCAAGAGAGGCCTGTATGAGGGAATAATTACAAGAAAGAGTCTGGTAAAGATGGAAATTCCAATATCAGAAAGGTCAAGTAAATGTTGTCCACAATAATTATAACAAGGACAAAAAAAGATTGGAAATCCAGAAACTAGAGGCAAAATCAAGTATATCAAAAGCCAACGGTTCATAAATCTCCTGAGCAAAGAAAGTCAGATCAGAGGCAGAAACTGTATGAGTCAGCATGGCCTAGAGACAACAGAAATTACTTAATCCTATGAATAGGTAATGAATGTCATGATTGAAGCTGGACATTTAAAGTTATCTATGGGTGACTGACCCCGCACATCGTGAAAGACAGATTTAAGCAAATATTGTAAATTTCATACTCTCATGCCATGACATTGAATATTGCTTAGTTTTAAAGAGCATTGTTTAAGATAATCTGGACAAACTGAAAATTGCATTGAAAGGTGTTGATAAACCCTCATCTTCAAACCAAAGATCTCAGAATATACCAAAATCCTTTTCCCAACCACTAGAGCAATAAGAACAACAGTGTAAGGGCAGTGGAAGAAGTTTGGCCACTCAAGATCTGCCAACCTCTAAACCCTCTGAATTACATATATAGTCATCCAGTCTTCCCTAATAAATTTTCCCACATGCCCAATTGACCTTTCCAGAATGGTTCAAAATGAGTTTTCTCAGAATGCCTCTAGACCTTTTGAAAATATCCATGACCTTTCCCAAGACATTCCAATCCCATTGCTAGAAAATTTTTGATTTTAATCATTCTCCCTAGAAAATCTCTTCCCAGAAATTTGTTTGAATGTGCCTTGTCTTGAGGATTACTCTTTAACAACACTATTGTCTGTCTCTAAGAGAAACCCAAACCTAATGTGACCTAAGGGATGCGATGCTTATTTATCAAGGTCATCCAATGTTACCAACAGCATTTCTGACCAAGAGGAAAATTTGTATATTGGAAAAATTATGGGTTCCCCATAGAGGTTGTCTCACTTGTAATAATTCCTTCTTCTAATTTTATGGTAATCCCAAGAGTTCAAGTAGATCCAAAAATCCAAGCCAAAACAGTTCCCTGGTGGACCCAAATTCCCCAAGTCAAAGTTGGCCCAAATAGGACCCTAAATATGAAAACTAGTTCGAGCCAAGTGTCACTGTCATATCCAGAGTATTGCCACCAAATTCTACCTTTGAAAATCATCCAGATTCAAAGTCTCTGTTATCTCAAACTATGTCCAACAAAATCATCCTTAGAATTCATGAAATCTGTTCCAGATAGGAGATGCTTAAAATGTTTTCTAAACCTCTGTTCCAGATAGCCTTTACCAACCTGGTTTTCCAACTCATAACCTATTGTCCTTTACCTTGTTCCATGACAAGAATGCCTAAACCTCTCTTTCCCGACTTTATAATCCAAGTCAAAAATTCCAAAAGAAGGGTGTCTAGTATCTCAGTGAGAATGTGGCATCCGCCGTTTTTAGAGGTTGGCATCGAAAGTAGAAGCATAATGAAGACAAGAAGTTAAGAAGGAAAATTTAGAAATAATGGCTTTAGGCTATGAAAGGCACAATGGTAAAAAAAAAACACCAATGACAAAGGGGACAAAAGAAAGAAAGAATTTTTTTATCAGAATCCTGTGACAAGAAAAAAGAGGCAGACAATTCATAGAAGAAGTCAGAACAAGAGGAGATAGCGACCTCTAGGGGATCTTTCAGGATTCGAACCTAGAATCCTTGAATCTGGAGGCCCGAACATCCAAGAATGATAAAGAAATTGGTTCCTCCTCTATAGACGCGGGATGGGGAAACCCAATGTCACAAATAACCATGTTGTTTGATTGTTTCTACATTCTCTTTTGACCCAAATCAAGGCATTGCAATGCAGTCAAAGCTAGGGCAATACACTCTAGCCTAGAAAATCTATACATATTCTAAAACTAAAAAAAATCTCAAAAAATGAAAAATCTCAAAATTGTAAAAAATTAAAAAATCTTTAAAATCACTTAAAGTTTGAAAATAAAAAAAAAAGTCAAAATTTAAATAAAAGCCGCAAAATTTTGAAAATTTAAAAAACATTAAAAAAGATAAGATTTCTTTAAAAATTGGAAATACTCCAAAAATCCTAAAAAAATAAAAAATTAAAGGAATCAATCAATCTAGAAGAGCCAAGACCATTTTTTTTAAAATCCCATGTCTTCCAAAGGGTTTTTTGTTCAAGATTCCTAAAAAAATCTTCAACAAACTTTTCAAATAATCATTTGCATTGATTGCTAAAAGGTTGTTATTAGCATAAGAGATATGATAATCATGATTAAATGATTATTCAAAATTAATGATTCGATCTTAAGAGGATTCATTCCAAGAGGTGACCCAATTAGGGAGGATCATTTAACATCAAACATATCTCGAGCGCCCCAACCTAGTCATTCTCATAAAATCTTTATCTTTGAGCTATGGTCAGGGGCATGCCTTCTTTAAAATCTTTTGAAATTAATCTCAAGTTTTATAGAAAGATGTCCAATCCTACCATTTTCTAAAAAGCAATGAATTTTAAATCTAGTCAATTCTTATTGAATTTGAAATAAATAGAATTGTTTTTTAACTTACTAAGGGCAGATCACAATAGATCATAAAAATATTTTTTACTATGAGTATAAAGCACCAACATAGACCCCTTCCATGATTGGGTACTTGGCTATGCTGGTCATAGCTTGACATACCTGTAGTCGATGGCATAAAACTTTGTACTGGGTGCTCCCCTAGACCCTCGGGGGAGCCTTTTGCTTTGCCTTGAGGAAGGGAGCACCCACATGTGGACTTGAACTCGGGATAAGGGGAGACCTCCCTATCCACAAGCTGAAGACCATGTGGGTGACCCCTCGGAATCACACACACAATTCTTGACATCCAAAGTAGCATGAACCGGCCCATGATAGATCTCCATGATGGAAGTGCGTGTTTTTCAAAGGCAATATCTCATTAAATCATCTCTCAAGATGAAAATTAAAGCTGCTTTCTGCCTTTTATTAATAGTTTATCAGTACTCCCTTTCTTTGTTAGCTACACTAAGTTGAGGTTTGTGATTAATGTCCATAATGGATTTCTTCAAAGAAAATTCAAACGGTTGATGATAAGGTGATATGAAATATCACCGACCATAGGTGATATTGCATACACAACATCCTCAGTGCCTTGTCTAGTAGGGCCACCCTGATGGCAGCGACGACATCTTACCATTAAGGTGGTGCCAATCAATAGGTGACAATAGGAAGTGTATAATTCTCCTTCTTAAGTCCATTAAAAAACTGCATTTCTCTCAATCTCTCTCTCTCTCTCTCTCTCTCTCTCTCTCTCTCTCTCTCTCTCTCTCTCTCTCACACACACACACACACACACACACACATGCTCTAAACATGTGTATATATTGCTGAAAATTTCTACTTTTTCCTGGTTCTTTTCCCTTACACATTGAGCAACACATCTTCAAATCTACAACTGCATTACAGGCTTTAACTTTATCATGTTTATGTGGGATTCTAGTTTATATAATAAGGTCTATTTGAGTTGCACTTCAAGTTGTTTCTATGGAATTCTAGTCAAAAGATGGACCAAGAGCTATAACTTTATTTTTATTTTTTTAAATATTCAATTAAGAGAAATATGCAGTTTTCTGAATGGACTTGAGGTAGAAAATTAGATATCAAGTAGGGCAACAAGATGTCATAAAATTAATATGATCAAATACTACAATAAAAAAAATCATCCTTTGCAACATGGAAATAGTTCTAATTAAGGAAAAAACACCAACAAATCAATCCAAAGTTCCAAAGGTTTTTTTGGGATCAAAATTCTTAGCCCCTTGCTCAAAATAGTGTCCTGGCTGGAAAGCATGCTCCTTGTATTAGCAATAGAAACATACACAACCAAGCTCACCACTCGAACTGCCTCTTAGAGGTTGTCCCAATGTGAGAGATAGAGAGAGGAGTTTTAAGTTGTCCTATTTATCATTTTAAAATTAGAGATATATTTTGATCAGAATTACATTTTCAAGTTACTTAGTAAATTCCATTTTTGAATTTAGAATTATAATTTGAGGTAAATTATGATTTACCACCCTTATTTAGAGCAAGTTTGAAATTGGGGTTATATTTTAATTTTGATTTGTAATTAAAAATCCATTTTGAAGTTAGAATTTATCAATTGAAATTAAAGTTTTGTTCTAATCATAGATACATTTTGGATTAAGATTATGATTTACCATGCATACTTAGAGTAAGTTTCATTTTTTTATTCATGATTAGATTATAAATTATTAAATTGCAATTGAGAGTTGAATTAGTTTTGCTTTTTTGCATAATTAGAATTATTCCCTCTATAAGTTATAATAATAAGGTTTTTTTGTAGAATTTATTGTAAAGCTATTCTTTGAAAAAGCCCACATCACCTAATGTTCTAGAAATAATTATTCTGAAGGCTTATTCATATCTATGGTTTCAAAAATAAAATATGGCATTTTTAAAGGACTATTTATACTTATAACTTCAAAAATTGATGTGTTTGGTTCAAGAATTTGTTCATTAAAAAGATTTAGAGATTATACTATACTCAATGAATTATTGATTCAAAGTATACATGATTTTTCAAGGAAAATGACTCACTTTAAAGTATTTGAGAAATTAAGAATGTTCAATCGCTTCTACACTGTATATGTATCGAACCGCTAGTTGGTTAAACAGTCCCTTGATGCATCTTTCAAGGACGACCTCTATAATTGGGTGTTAAATGTTATATGACCAAAAGACTATTCAAATTCTGGGACTGGTCCCAGACTAGATGGATCCTTGATCTAGTTAATGAGATTAAATGGTATCTATTGCTGTGTGGATCCTAGAATTTTTTAAAACAAAAACAAGGGGAAAAGATTTTAGAAAAGAGTTCAAAATATGGATTCAAATTTGAGAGTTTGTGGGGTCCATTCTTCAAGGTTACGAGGGATCAGCCAAACCAAAAGCTCCAAATTTTCATTTTGTGGTGGCTGCTTGCGAGTGTACATACCTAGTACTTGGGTCAAAATCAGTTGGAAATGCTTTTGGATCTCTAAACCGAATCTAGAAACATTATTACAAGGTGAAAGTGGAAGACAATGAGATTGAACCAGTTCTCAAACAAACTGATTCAGTTCCAAAGCCTCCACCCTACAATGGTGCGAGGGTAGGGGCTGCAAAAACCACACCCCTTCCCCCAATCCACTTGTGTCAGCATCCAGTGGGGCCAACGGCCTGGTATCCCACCTGTTTGAGGTGGCTGGTGGCCACTATCCAATGGAATCCTTGCCGGTCAGTAGCTCACCATTGCTAGCCAGATGAAAGGAGGAACTATAGAAAGAAGGGTATCCCAGCGAGTCCTTCACCGGTAGCCAGGGGTCTCACTGGCCAGAGAGGGGAAGGAAGAGGAGAGAGAGAAGAATGAGGGCTAATCAATAGGTCGTTGACGTCGTAACTTGTGACCAATTGGTGGTGGTGGTGGTGGTGGAATTTGGAAGAGGGAGGAAAGAGGATGGTGGTGGTGTTGGTTCCTAGGACACCATTAGTTGATGTGACGAATAGGGTGACCATGTGGCATAGCTGGTTGTGATGGCCACCGCAGGTACATGCATTGATGGACCATGCAACCACACAAACTCACTTGTCGGTGATCATACTTGTAGATTTGGGTTATAAGACGTGATAGATCGATGCTGCTCCCCATGTTCAAATGAATGAATTGAGGTGATGAGCCTGTTGTGATATCAATTGATGTAACCCCAAATCTGAGATCACGAGAAAATCTACCTCTACTAACGACTACTACGCAATTAAACTATGAAAACTCAGATTTAATAGAAAATAAGTTATTAAATTAGAAGAAAACACTTGAAATTCATTCATCCACCTACTTGCAAAACCTCTATAATGAGTATTTATAGGGAACATAAGAAACTATTTCTAAATTAGATTTAAGATAGGTCCATTATATAATTAAAGATTTAAATCTAAATAAAAAATAAAATAAAAACCTAAACTAAAATCTGGATCCAAATGGATCCTTTGGACCCAAATTGCATGTTGCTCTCCTCTTGCATCACTAGACTATTTGAAAGGTGATCCCTATTTAAAGAGTTATTAAATGAATCGTTTGGTGTAAACATCCAAATCCTGGCAACATGCAAAAGGTGGCTCTTGATTGGTTGTAAATTTGAACCTTGTAATTGGTTGATGTAATATAGTTTTGATTCTTTTGAAGCATTTTTAGTTGTTACAACATAGAGTTTTGCACAAAGAATAGAGTGGATGGGGTAATTAATTTGTAGATTTAGAAGGTTGGTAGAAGCAATATTCTCCTTGTGCATTTGAGAGTTAAGGCAAATAAAGACCAATGTATGCAAAGCAGGTTATATGTTCCCCCCCCCCCGAACAGGGCAGTTAGCTACATCTCATGTTCGGGGGTCCCAAAGAGCACCACGTATGTAAGCATGTGTGTCTCGTATCCCCATGTTTGTCAGCATTAATTAGCATTGGAGTTTGATGCGATTGCAAAGACTTAAGTACCCTCTCCTCCATTGGTGCAAAAAAAATGATGGTTCTTGAAAAGGAGTGGTTGTAAAGACTTAAGTGCCCCGAAGATGATTATTTAAGACCCAGTCTCTGCACTGCAGGATTATCCGAGAAAAAAATCTCCCCCGGAGGAGGCCATGAACATCAACCCTCTCACTCTCTCTCTCTCTCCCTTCTATTTCTGCTTCTGTGCACATCCATTAGAAGATCATACATTGCTCCATCAAGCACCGACTGACCCTGCACATTGACTGTTGTGGAGCCTGATTCAAAGTTTTTACCCTTACAGGAGGAGGGTTTTGGGGCTCATCCCAGCATGGGTAGCATCATTCAACTCTCACTCTCTCTCTCTCCCTTCTATTTCTGCTTTTGTGCACATCCATTAGAAGATCATACATTGCTCCATCAAGCACCGACTGACCTGCACATTGACTGTTGTGGAGCATGATTCAGAGTTTTTACCCTTACAGGAGGAGGGTTTGAGGGCTCATCCCAGCGTGGGTAGCATCATTCAACTAAATGAGTTATAAATTCTGATTCAGAGTTTTTACCCTTACTGGAGAGGGGTCTGGGGGCTCCTCCCAGCGTGGGTAGCATCATTCAACTTGAAGAGTTGTGGAGTCTGATTTAGAGTTTTTACCCTTACAGAAAGGGGGGTCTGAGAGCTCCTCCCAGTGTGGGTAGCATCATTCAACTTGAAGAGTTATGGAGTCTGATTCAGAGCTTTTACCCTTACAAAAGGGGGGTCTGAGGGCTCCTCCCAGCGTGTTCATGGCTTTTTGCCCTTACAGGAGGGGGGTCCGGGGCTCATCAACCCTCTCACTCTCCCTTCTATTTCTGCTTTTGTGCACATCCATCAGAAGATCCTACATTGCTCCATCAAGCACCGACTGACCTGCACATTGACTGTTGTGGGTCCTTACTGATGAGCTGCCTCTAAATTTATTTGACTCTGGGTCCTTACTGCACTTGAAGTTGAGTCGTTGTATTTTTTGTTGTTTAGTGGGTGGTGAGGCCCTCCTCTACTCTCTCAAGACTCTTAGCTTGGGCAATCTTTCTTTTGATGATTGTGGTTGTAATGTATCGTTGAAGTTAAAATGGGGAATGAAATGACAATAGAAATTACTGAAAATTTACAGAAATAAACTAGACTCAATAACGAAGACACCACTTTTTACGGATTTGGAATATGACCTCCGGTTAGGGAGATATGACCCTGACAAGTTGGTCTTAATTCGGGTAGCGATTTACAGCGATTTGCTTACTGAATAACACTACAAATCGCTATAGCGATTTGCGGAAGACACTACAAATCGCTATAGCGATTTGCGGAAGACACTACAAATCGCTATAGCGATTTGCGGAAGAATCTACAAATCGATATAGCGATTTGCATAAGAATCTACAAATCGCTATAGCGATTTACGGAAGACACTACAAAACGCTATAGCGATTTGCGATTTGTAGTGTCTTCCGCAAATCGCTATAGCGATTTGTAGTGTCTTCTGCAAATCACTATAGCGTTTCGTTGGAGACCCGAAAATACTATAAATTGCTGTAGGAAAGCCCGATAATACTACAAATCAATGTTGAAAGGCCCAAAAAAAAATTGGTCCGGAGGGGAGCCCCCGGACCCCCCTTCTGTAAGGGCAAAAACTCTAAATCAGGCACATAAGTAGAGAGAGAAGGGAGAGAGAGTGAGAGGGTTGGTGTTCATGGCCTTCTCCAGGAGGAACCCTTTACCTCCCTTGATTTCTTCTCTAGAGAGAGAGAGGGTTTTACAGTGTTTTACGAAGAAGGAAGAAGAAGAAGATGGCGATAGAGCAATGTAGGATCGTCTGTTGGATGTGCATAGAAGTAGAGAGAGAAGGGAGAGAGAGTGAGAGGGTTGATGTTCATGGCCTTCTTCAAGAAAAACTCTTTGTTTCCCTTGATTTCTTCTGTAGAGAGAGAGATAGGGGGTTTTACAGTGTTTTACGGAGAAAGAAGAAGAAGACTTTGAAGAGTCAACATCATCCTCGACTTTCTGGATAAAGGACATGTTTGTCCTTTTTTTGAACAGAAAAAGAAGAAGACTTTGAAGAGTCAACATCATCCTCGACTTTCTGGATGGAGGACATGTTTGTCCTTTTTTTGAACTGTTTGTTTTTTCTTTTTTTAATGAAGGACATTTTTGTTATTTTCTCAAATCATCACTTTATGAGAAGAATAGCAAGAAAGGGTACTTATGTCTTTGCAACAATACCAGAGTCCGATGCAAAGTTATGTCAATATACACGGGAATACGAGCCCCATGTGCTTGTATACATGGTGCTTATTCAAAGCCCCGAACACAGACGTGGGATTCAGTGAATCATCGGGGGCGAACATACACCACCCTCTCCAATGTATGGGTCTGATACAAAACCAGATGGGATTTGAGGTAAAGCTTTAAACACATTTGAGACAATTGGTACAAACTCCAAATGTATAAACTATAACACATGTTTCATGTTGAATTGCTTGCTTTTTGGGAATAAATTTCAAAGTTGGGGAAATAGCTTCAAGTGATACTGGATTGAATCAATTAACATAAGCCTTCTTTAGATTTAGGCTCAAACTGTATGAGTTGTATCAGATGTTAACCAATAGTTATACTTTGTACTACTCATTTAGGCTTAAATCCGGATCCACTTTGTCATTTTCCCCACTCTTGCAAACATGAGAAAAGTAATCACATGAGATTCCAAATCACATGATTGGGATTCTCAAGGGATTCCATTTCTCATGATTCCTTTTCAAATTTACAAGCATATTGTACACGTGCAAAACATCACATTTTCTCTATTAATTAGAGATATATAGACAATTACCTGACTATTTATTGGGAGAAGATATTTCTCTGAGTAAGCCTCAATTGATTTACATGGGTTCTTCCAAGGGTGGATCTAGGGGGGCGAGGAGGGACTCGAGCCCCTCCTATTCTTTTGAAAAAAATCATTATTTTATTATAAAAATTTATATTGCCCCCTTTATATTTTAGTTTTATATTTTATTTTATTATAAAGAATTTTGCCCCCCTTTAAGAAAAGACCTGGATATATTTTAGTTTTATATTTATTTTATTATAAAACTTTTTTGCCCCCTTTAAAAAAGTTTTGAAATTTTTCATTATTTATTATAAAAATTTATATTGCCCACTTTATATTTTAGTTTTATATTTTATTTTATTACAAAATTCTTTTATCCCCCTTAAGCAAAATCTTTGATATATTTTATTTTATTATAAAAAATTTTGCACCCAAAATGATTTTCTTTTTTGGTTGTGTGGAAATACAATAAAAGATAAGATTTGGAACGAGGAGATACGTAAGAAGGTAGGCGTTGCACCCATTGAAAATAAGATGAGAGAGAATCGTTTACAGTGGTTTGGACATATTCGGCGAAGGCCTAATGATGCTCCAGTTAGAAGGATGGAGAAATGAGAAAATATATTAGTTAAAAGAGGTCGGGGTAGGCCTAGGAAGACATGGATGGAGGTGATAGGAAAGGATATGAATGCTTTAAACCTCACCGAGGACATGGCATTGGATAGAAATGATTGGAGGAGAAGGATTCATGTGGAAGACCCAAAATGATTTTCTTTTTTGGTTCATATTGCCGACCCCAATTGTTTTGGGATGAAGGCGTAGTTGTTGTTGTATAAAAAATTTTGCCCTGCTTTAAACAAAATCCTAGATCCGCCACTTGGTTCTTCCCATTTAGGCCTCCTATATATCATTTCAACCAAGCATTAGTTAGCAAAAAACTCTATTATCATGGAAAGTGTGGATAAGAAGATCGGCTCAACATATCATAACCGAGCACCAGACTCCCAATCACATGTGCACATGTATCCACTTTGTTGATTTACAATCTACCTACCAGTGGAACTAGCGTTTCTAAGAAAAAATGTGAACGCAAGATGTCACATCTCTCCTATTTCTCATGCAGAAAAGCCAGTGGAATTCGAAATGCATATGATAGGTTTCACGAATCCCATCATTTGAAATAGGATGTGGGATTTGGACTTTTTCTCTAGTGTTGCCCCATATGTGGGTCTATGAAATGATAGATGATATCGATCTTCCACATTATAAAAAATATTTGTTGACCTTTTGACTCTTTTGACCCAACATAAACTTGTTTTGTATAATCTAAATTGCAGGTGACCCTTTCACCATTTTCAACATTAGATGTAGTGGTTCAAACTGAATGTGTAGGATCTTAGTTACTCTATAGATACTTCTCAAGGTCTAGGTCAACATCACAAGACTGAAGAATAATATGAGCATAGGCGAGGTATCTTGAGAAATCTCATCAGTAGAATTTTTTTCTTCTTCAAGAGAGATATGAAAAATTTTAATTTCCTGAGAGATCTCTACGACATAATCTGAACAGTTCATCTCTACATGATTATTTACATTTGCTGAGCTTGATCATTACAAGAAAAATGGTCATTAGCGACGAAAGTTTGCGATGAATTTTTTTCATCGCAACTTTGTGGCGGATTAACGAGAGAAACAAATTTGTTGCTAAAATCCATAATATTTACAAAAATAGCGACGAAAAAACTTCTGTCGCCAAATTCGTCGCTACTTAGTGATGGCTTAGCGACGTCAGGTTTTTGTCGCAATACCCGCGGTATTTAGCGACGGATTTGGCGACGGAAGTTTTTCTGTCGCTACTTAGTGACGACGTTAGCGACGGAAATATTCTGTCGCTAACTGGTAATGTACATTTGCGACGGCGTTGCGATGAAAGTTGGTTGTCGCCAAATCCGTCGCTAAGTTTCCCGTAAATCCCTAATCATAACTCTTCTTTATCTTTCCTGTTTTGTCTCTCCCTCCCGACGCATTCCCCCGGCCGCCGCCCTCTTCTGCTCGATGCATTCCTCCGATCGTCCCCCTCTCCTGCCAGATGCATTCCCCCGGCTGTCGCCCTCTCCCGCCCGACGCACTCCTCGGCCCGCCGCTCGTCGCTCTCTAGTCTGTCACCCGTCCCTTCCTGGGCCCATCGCCCCCCGTTCCGCCCCCCATCGCCTCCCGCCAGACGTCTTCCAGGTAAGTGGGTCATTTTTTTTCCGGCAGGGGGGGTGCCTGCCTTGTTTTTTTTTTCATCGTCAGGGGGTCACCCTCCTGCCTCACTTTTTATTTTCGGCAGGGGGGTCGCCCCCTGCTTTTCTGGCAGGGGGTCGCCCCCCTACCTCTTTTTTTTTACGGCAGGTGTTCGCCCCCCTTGCCTTATTTTTTTATTCGGACAGGGGGTTGCCCCCCTGCCTCTTTTTATTTTGGGTAGAGGGGGGACCCCTTGCCTCATTTTTTTTTTTCGGCAGGGGGTCGCCCCACCTGCCTCATTCTTTTTTTTCGGCAGAGGGGCGCCTGCCGCATTTTTTTTCCAGCAGGGGGTCGCCCCCTTGCCTCATTTTTTATTTCTGGCAGGGGGTCGCCCCCCTGCTTTTCTGGCAGAGGGTCGCCCCCTGCCTCTTTTTTTTCAGGCAGGGGGTCGCCCCCCCCCCTGCATCGTTCTTTTTTTCTGGTAGGGGGGGCGCCTGCCTCAGTTTTTTTTCCTATAGGGGGTCGACCCTGCCTCCTTTTTTTTCAGCAGGGCGGGTCACCCCCTGCTTTTTCGACAGGGGGTTGCCCCCTTGCCTCTCTTTTTTTTCGGCAAAGGGGGTGGGGGGGGGGGGTGACCCCTGCCTCTTTTTTTTCCGGCAGGGGGTTGCTCCCCTTGCCTCATTTTTTTATTCGGGCAGGGGGTCGCCCCCCTGCCTCTTTTTTTTTTGGGTAGGAGGCGACCCCCTGCCTCATTTTTTTTTTCGGCAGAGGGTCGCCCCTCCTGCCTCATTTTTTTGGCAGGGGGGCGACAGTCTAGGGGGGGGCGATGATCGTCGGTTTTCTGAATCACGGTATCACCCTGTGCCTGCCGCTCTGGGGGACGATCACTGCCTCCGGAGACCTCGTGCCGCTGTCGTACATTGTTTGCGTATTGACTGGCCGGCTGAACTCAAAAATCTGTTGGGCCGATTGGAGAGGTAGTCGACGCTTGAGAGGCATTCCGCCTCGTCGCAATTCCATCTGACTTCGATATTTATTCTAAATTTTTTCCTTTCGGCAGAGGGTGACTTTATTTTAACACTGTCTCTTGCAGATTTCTCAATGGATCCCGCTTGTACCTCGCCACCCGCAGTAAGTAAGTGACAAAAACAATGCAAATTGGGTAAATACCCATGGTGAGTAAGTGATGCAAGCGCATCACATGTTATTTAATTTATTGGATGCAACACTTTACTGTTCACACACTCACTTAGTTGTTGATATCTAGGACTACTTTGTTGGAGTTTGGAGATCATGCTGAGCATGATTTTAATGTATGAGAATAGAAGTATTCTTATTTTTGGAGTACGGATTTCATGCTAGGCATGGTAGTAGTTAGCAGGATATTGGTGTGTGTTTGCTGCAGGTACATGTTTGACATTTTTTTGATATGAATGTTTTCGATGTATTGTAATATTTAATGTGATTGTATCCATGCTTACATGTGGTTACTTTCAATTTGATTATGACTTACATATGAAATTGTATAATGAAAGCATGCTTCAAATGAATGTATCGTGTTATGAATAGTTTGCACATGAAAATATTAAGTTATCATTGCATGCATCATAATTCTTGAGATTTAATGACATCATATATTGCATGATAAATTTGATATTTTCTTCATCATAACATTTTGATGATTCTCTTTTAATTGGTTAGGATATTATTTATAACATCATATGACAAAATGACTGTAAACCGTGAATGAATATACCGCAGGATAGTTGACAATGAGTTATCGCATGAATATATGGATGGTGTTGAAAGTTTTATTGAATTTGCAACGACAAGTGTCAGTACAGTGGATCCCACAAGTTGGATTAGGTGTCCATGCAAGATTTGTAGAACCTCATGGCGTTAGACATCACCTATACAGGAAGGGTTTTGTGAGTGATTATTAGAATTGGACGTTTCATGGTGAAGAATTTAGAAACAATTTTGATGCACGGGTAAATGTGGTGCACGATAATTCATATATGAATTTGATATTTGATGCCGCAGAAACAGAACCGGGTTCTGCTATGGGTCCTAGTGATGTAACAACTGCAGTAGATGAAAAATCACCAAACGATGCAGCTTGTAGATTTTATGATTTACTTAGAGATGTTGATGAGCCACTTTGGAACGGTTACGAGAGACACTATTTTGTCTGCAGTTTTTCAACTAATGAATTTGAAGTCTGAGTATAATTTGAGTCAATCATGTTTTGACCATTTGTGCATGATTGTGAAGAGTATGTTGCCCAAAGATGAGAAATTGCCACAAAATTTCTATCGTGCGAAGGTTATGGTCAACACTCTAGGTATGAGGTATAAAAAGATAGATGATTGTCCAAATCATTGCATGTTGTATTTCAAGGATTAGAAAAACAACATATCATGCCCGTCATGTGGGCATCCTCGGTTCAAGCCAAAGACAAGAGGCAATGGTAGCACAAGATCAAAAGAAGTTTCATACAAGTCGCTCTGCTACTTTCCTATCACTCCTAGATTGCAACGATTGTATATGTCTTCAAGGACATCTAAACACATGAGATGACATGCAAATAAAGTTCGACATAATAAAGACAAGATCATGCATCCTGTTGACGCAGAAGCTTGGAAACACTTTGATCGTACTCATCAGAACTTCACAATGGAAGTGAGAAATATTAGACTTGGTCTATGTACAGATGAATTTAATCCATTTGAGGGTAGATCAACTTCATACTTATGTTGGCCAGTATTTGTAACTCCATACAACCTTCCACTAAGCTTGTGTATGAAGCATCCAAATCTTTTCTTATTTTTATTGATCCTTGGTCCGACCTCACCTGGCCAAATTCTTGATATATATTTAAGGTCATTGATTGATGAATTAAAAGTATTATGGGATGACGGTGTTACCACGTATGATGCTCACAAAAAACAAATTTTCAATATGAAGGTTGTTGTTCTATGGACAATCAGTGACTTCCCTGCATATGGTATGTTATCTGGTTGGAGCACACATGGGAGGTTGGCATGTCCGTACTACATGGAGGATACAAAAACTTTTAGATTGATGCATGGAAGAAAGCCTTGCTGGTTTGAGTGTCATCGTCGATTTCTACCCAGCGACCATCCGTTCTGACGTCAAAGGAATGTGTTTCGAGTAGGCACAACTGAAATGAAAGGTCCACCCACAAGATTGTCTGGCATAGAGATTTTAAGAAGATTGCGATACTTTCCAGATGTATTAACAGATGCCCGTAGTCCGACGCCCTTCTTTGGATTTGGGAAGGATCACAATTGGACAAAAAAATCTAATTTTTGGGAACTACCATATTGGCCGACCCTATTGATACGACATAATTTGGATGTGATGCATGTGAAGAAAAATGTGTTTGATAATGTGTTCAATACAGTAATGAACGTTAAAGGGAAAACAAAGGATAATCCTAAGGCCCGTATGGATTTAAAAGTAATATGTAAAAGACCAGAATTGGAACTCAAAGAGTATAATGGCAAAATACTGAAACCAAAGACAAGGTATGTGCTTGGACCTAATCAAATAAAATAGGTATATCACTGATTGAGACAGTTGAGATTTCCAGATGGATATGTCTCTAACATTGCTCGAGCTGTGAAGATTGATGATGAAAAGTCATATGGGTTGAAGAGCCATGATTGTCATATCTTTATGCAACAATTGATACCCCTAGCATTCCATGATATGTTAGACAAACCTATATGGGAGGTATTGTCTGAGTTGAGTGGATTTTTTAGAATATTGTGTGCATCGAAAGTCGTAGTATCTGATTTAAAGAATCTCGAGGACTCTGTCCTCACTACTGTTTGTCTGCTAGAAAAGATTTTTCTGCCAACATTTTTTGATGTTATGGAACATTTGATCATACATTTGTCATATGAACTAAGCGTTGGTGGTCCTGTGCAATATCGGTGGATGTACCCATTTGAAAGGTATATATTTTCTTATATTTGTCTCTTCAATGGCAAATATTTCAAATTTAAAATGTATATTTTTGACAGATGCATGTTTGACCTCAAAAAAAAGGTTCGTAATAAAGCAAGAGTAGAAGGCTCTATTTGTGAGGCGTACACTTTAGAAGAGATTTCAAATTTCTCATCTATGTACTTTGAAACTCACATTTCAACACGTTACACATGTCTGCCTCGTAACGATGATGAAGAACAAGTAACTGTAGCTGACAAACTATCGATATTTCAACCACTTGGGCATGCATTTGGTAGTTGATGATCAAGACTCTTGACAAATTGAGAGCAAGATGCAACACACATCTATATTCTTTTTAATTGCTCAGCGATCGACCCATACATCGAGTAAGTGTATGTAGACGCAACATAATTCTAAATCCTTTTATGTTTTATACGTACATACATGGTTCAGTAATATAAGTATTTGTGGTTTGCAAACGATTTGATCTGGAGTTGCGAAGAGAAGTTTCACATCTCACTGATGCAAAAGTACAAAAAGAATGTGAAACTAAGTTTGTGGAGTGATTGAAAGAGTTGGTAAGGATGCTCACATAAATTGTGTACTTATAAACAACACTAAGTTACTTAATTGGTCGTGATCACAATCATTGTTTATGTTTGTAGGTCCACCATGGTGATGTTAAAGATCAAGGAATATGTGATTTACAAAATGGTCCGACCAAAGTTGTGCAATGTTATAATGGGTATATCGTAAATGGTTATCGATTTCATACAAAAGACTACAGTATAAACAAATCAACGATGAATAGTGGCGTGTGTGTCAAGGGTAGCAGCTATGGTAAAAATGAACATGATTACTACGGTGTTATAGAGGAAATAATGGAGTTGACTTATTTAGGCATAAATAATAAGGTAACTTTATTCAAGTGTCATTGGTTTGATCCAACTGCAACAAGAGCTGACAAAGCCTCAGACATTGTGGAGGTGGATCATAAATCAAGGTTTGGAACATATGAACCATTCATATTAGCCTCGCAAGCTTAACAAGTTTATTATACTTCATATCTGAGTACAAAAAAGTCAGATAGAAATGAATGGTGGGCAGTTTGCAAGGTGAAGTCCAAACTATACCCTGAGTATGATCAGTTACAGGAAGACAAGTTAACTGAAGAGAGTGATTACTATCAATCAGATGATATCTATGACTTCTCTTATGGTCACGATGTTGTGCATAATATGCATGTCATATCTCTATTGGTCGATGAAACATTCATATAAGAATGTGCTCCAAATGATATACCAAGTGGATGGGCAAACAATGAAGAAGAAGATAAAGAAGAAGATAAAGAAGAAGAAGAAGAAGAAGAAAGTCAAATAAGTGATGAAGAAGAATTCTCGAGCTAGTGAGCAAAATCTTGTAATACAAACCTCTATTTGAATGTATTCCAATGTTTTGAATATATTGCAATACTTGATGTGAATGATTTGAATATATAGAAATGTGTGACAATGATTTGAATGATTTAAATGTATTGCAATACTTGATGTGAATGATTTGAATTATTTGAATATATTGCAATACTTGATATGAATGATTTGAATGTATTGCAATACTTGATGTGAATGATTTGAATGTATTGCAATGATTTGCAGGTATTCCAATGATTTGAATGTATTGCAATACTTGATTTGAATTATTTGAATGTATTGAAATGTATTGCAATGATTTTAATGATTTGTAGGTATTCCAATGATTTGAATGTATTGCAATACTTGATTTGAATTATTTGAATGTATTGAAATGTATTGCAATGATTTGAATGATTTGCAGGTATTCCAATGATTTGAATGATTTGAATGTATTTCAATACTTGATTTGAATTTTTTGAATGTATTAAAATGTATTGCAATGATTTGAATGATTTATAGGTATTTCAATGATTTGAATGTATTGCAATACTTGATTTGAATTATTTGAATGTATTGAAATACTTGATGTGAATGATTTGAAACAATTTGAATGTATTGCATGACATTTTTTATTTGTTAGAATATGGTTCGTGGAGCTTACAGTGGTCGTTCATCCAGTAGTAGCCAATCTCAGCCTTCATCTTCACGAGCTCCTTTGATAGGTATATCATTTAACTAATTGGATGCTTGATTAGTTGAAATGCGCATTCTGAGAATTTCTAACATATTTTTTTACAGATGATGTTTCACATGTATATGACCCACCTACACCAGTTGATCATACAAGTCAAGAGCCAACAAAGGATGCAGGGTCTTCTCAGTCTAGCACAAGAAGACTCATTCGAATAATGTATATCGATAATCGACCATAAGTATTTCGTTTTCACTTATTGCATATCTTATAAATATTGTATATTAATATTTATTGTGTACCAATTCATGTGCAGCACGAGGTTCGAGCCACAAGAAGTAGTACGCGATATTAGGAATTCACTACTTCAACATCTACTAGGACCGATCGCTTAATGGAAAGAGTATCCAAAAGAGGTGATAGTCAGATTATGGTCCTCATTCACGATATACAGTTGTTTGTCACAGTTAATGTGTTTCATATTTAATTATTTGTTATAGTCATGTCTACTAACTTTCTAAAAATATTTGTAGGCTTCGAATCGCTTCGCGACTATGATGGAGGAACATGATGTAAGGAAGGTGTGGCAGAAGGTAGTTGTCAATCGATTTGCAGACATGCTGCACAAGATGAAGACAGCAGCAAGAAAAACATCTGGCGGGATAAATGATCCATTGCAGTGGAAGGGCCATGGACCTCCTACTATCAGGTCAGATGTTTGGGATGCAATGTGTGACAAGTGGGCTGGGGATGCATTTTGAAACTGCTCAGCGAAGGTTGCACAAAATCGAGCAAAAATGCCTGAAACCCATCTACACACAGGTGAATCTAGGACTTTTGGGAGCCACCTGAAGAAAATGGTAACTCATCAATATATAAACAAATCAATTTTATAAGTATTGTTGCAAACCTGTTAACTAAATCTTTTATCATTTCACTTCACAGGAAGCAGAAAAAGGAGACATTATGCCATAAAAGGATGTGTTTGTTGAAACACATAAATATAAGATCACGGGAGAGTTCGTATCAGAGAAGGCGAGAACGACAACGGTATGTATGTATGTATTGTATTAATAATCATTGTAATATACAAGTTATCATAAACATTGTAATTCTTAATTATTAATTCATACTGTAAACATTATTTTGTAAGAGTCATATGAGCAACAGATAGTAGAGCAATATGGCGATGACTCCACTCAGCATCCACCTTTTGATCCTGCAGCATGAGTGACTGCCGCAGGTGAACCCAAAAAGGGTCGTGGTTCAAGTTTGAGAGTAATATGAACACCTCATCAGTCGTTGATTCCTCCAGTTACGGCTCAGAGACTTTTCCCATCAACATCAGTTCGAAGCATCCGACTGATTCTTGGGATGATGTACGCCAGATCGTTAAGGACACAATGTGTGACTACTTCCATAAAACAATTGTCGACGTTCTCCGGGATGAGTTCAACAGTTATTTGTAGAATAGGGGAGCTTCGTTTGCAGGTGCCTCTCAGGTATGAAAGTTTCATGTGATGTATTGAATGTTGTTAGATTTCATATAACTTTGATTGCCTTAACTTAGGTGCATTGTATATAATTTAATTCAGTATATTTTGTTTATCAATACTGACCTTTTATATAATATTTCAGTATAATATTTTTACTGCCTTAGAACACATATCAGCATGATAGAATCACATATACAGTTTTTTTACTGCCTTAGAACACATATGAGCA
Source organism: Nuphar pumila (assembly GCF_984573655.1). Taxonomy (NCBI): domain Eukaryota; kingdom Viridiplantae; phylum Streptophyta; class Magnoliopsida; order Nymphaeales; family Nymphaeaceae; genus Nuphar; species Nuphar pumila. The sequence goes on along the minus strand of NC_143260.1, from coordinate 84,551,088 downwards.
TGATAGAATCACATATACAGTTTTTTTACTGCCTTAGAACACATATGAGGATGATAGAATCATATATACAGTTTTTTTCTTGCCTTAGAGCACATATGAGCATGGTAGAATCACATATACAGTTTTTTTGACTGCCTTAGAGCACATATGAGCATGATATAATCACATATACAGTTTTTTGTCTGCCTTAGAACACATATGAGCATGATAGAATCATATATACAGTTTTTTGACTGCCTTAGAGCACATATGAGCATGATAGAATCACATATATAATTTTTTGACTGCCTTAGAGCACATATGAGCATGATAGAATCACATATACAGTTTTTTTATTGCCTTAGAACACATATGAGCATGATAGAATCACATATACAGTTTTTGACTGCCTTAGAGCACATATGAGCATGATAGAATCACATATACAGTTTTTTTGACTGCCTTAGAACACATATGAGCATGATATAATAACATATACAATTTTTTGCCTGCCTTAGAACACATATGAGCATGATAGAATCACATATACAGTTTTTTGACTGCCTTAGAACATATATGAGCATGGTAGAATCACATATACAGTTTTTTTTACTGTTTTAGAGCACATATGAGCATGGTAGAATCACATATAAAGTTTTTTTACTGCTTTTAGAACACATATGAGCATGATTGAATCACATATAAAGTTTTTTAACTGCCTTAGAACACATATGAGCATGATATAATCACATATACAGTTTTTTGTCGGCCTTAGAACATATATGAGCATGATAGAATCACATATATAGTTTTTTGACTGCCTTAGAGCACATATGAGCATGATAGAATCACATATACAGTTTTTTGACTGCCTTAGAGCACATATGAGCATGATAGAATCACATATACAGTTTTTTTGATTGCCTTAGAACACATATGAGCATGATAGAATCACATATACAGTTTTTTGACTGCCTTAGAGCACATATGAGCATGATAGAATCACATATACAGTTTTTTTGACTGCCTTAGAACACATATGAGCATGATATAATCACATATACATTTTTTTGTCTGCCTTAGAACACATATGAGCATGATATAATCACATATACAGTTTTTTGCCTGCCTTAGAACACATATGAGCATGATAGAATCACATATACAGTTTTTTTGCTGCCTTAGAGCACATATATATGAGTATGATAGAATCACAAAAACAATTTTTTTACTGTCTTTAGAACACATATGAGCATGATTGAGTCACATATAAAGTTTTTTTACTGCCTTAGAACACATATGAGCATGGTAGAATGACATATACATTTTTTTACTGCCTTAGAGCACATATGAGCATGATTGAATCACATATAAGTTTTTTTAACTGCCTTAAGAACACATATGAACATGATAGAATCACATATACAGTTTTTTTACTGCCTTAGAACACATATGAGCATGATAGAATCACATATACAGTTTTTTTACTGCCTTAGAACACATATGAGCATGATAGAATCACATATAGAGTATAATTTATTTCAGTATATTTTGTTTATCAATACTGACCTTTCTTTTCTCGTGTAGGTTGCTGTCGATAATCAGCGTAGTGGAGCTGAAGGGACAGATCAAGACAATGAACAAGAGGATGCACAAAATCTTGGGGATGATTAGATGCATGTGTTGAATTTGTTCTACCTTCTTTTTGTTTCAAAAATGTAAATGTTGAATTGTAAATAATTAGAACTTACGAATTTTACAGTGGATCGATTAATTGGTTTTGTTTTCTTTTATATGTATTTTGATGTGTACTTTGTTTTTTATTCACAGGCAATATAAATTGTACAAGAAATATAAATTGTATCACGAGAAATTTTTTCTCGATATTTAATTTTCAAATATTTTTTTTTGTTTGTTTCCTTGTTTGCGACAGATATATTCGTCGCTAATTACTATTAGCGTTGAATGTAAAGACAGATTAGCGACGACTATAAATCCGTCGCAACACCAAAGTCGTCGTATAGTAACGACGACCTTGCAATGGATGTTGGCATTCGTTATTCCGTCGCAACTTAGCGACGAAAATGGTGACAGATACATTCTGTCGCTACTTAGCGACGGAATGGGCGACAAATATATTTTGTCGCGAATTAACGTCGAAAAAATCGTGATGAAAGCTATCCATCTCTAATCCGACGCTAATCCGTCGCTAAGCTGTTTAGCGATGGATTAGCGACGGATTTAAGTCATCGCTAATCCACAGGTTTCTTGTAGTGGATGAATCAAAATCTTTCATCGCATCTAAAAATTTAAGATTTTCCTCTCCAATAGGAGTCTCATACACATTTTTTTCTTGCATGATGGGAGAACTAGTGGTTAATTCTAGCATGAGATGAAATTCTAGAATTAAAGTCTCCCATTAATAAACAATGTAGGCTGTTTAAGACAGCTAGCAGATCATGTGGTTGTAACTGAAATAATCTTTTAGGAGTGCCAGTGATCACACCATATACAATGGCAATAACCATTGACGAGTAATGTAGCATAGAAGGGAATGCCATGGCAATAGAGAAACTTCCTTTGAACAAGGCAAATGCAACAAACTGCTTGTGCCATATTTATAGAATGTCACTCACATTGAGAACATTTTTTTCTTTTTCTTAGCTTTTTCCTATGCCATAGCCTTATCAAGGCCAAATTTATAGAAACCATCTCTCTCTAGGGTTGAATTTCTAACAGTGGTAACAGAGCATTGCTTCTAAAAAATCGTGTGCAACAAGGACCCAAGCCCTTCACGGCTCTGCACGACAGATCCAGCCATGCATGACAACAATGATCTGCATCAACTACAACAATCTGCATCCCAAGATCTCTCCTTTGATTATTTCAAGGAGATCATATATGCATTAGGTTCTTTGATTCTTGTACTTCAAGTTTGAATTTGAAATTGTTAGAATCTGACCTTCGGTGACCCTAATTAGACTTATGGAAGTCAAGCCAAAATCTGCCTATTTTTTTTAAGGATCGACAGAGGACTATATCTCAGTCCAATTTTACAAAATTCATCTCAATCCTCTTTTAGTCCCAAAAAAAAATATCGTAGATAGCCCTAACTGTCCCAGAACAAACCCAATTTAGGGATAAGAAAAATCATATCTTGATATGTAGATATCGTCATTTTATCAAAACCCGTCAGATCCAGTGTTGGATCTTAACAACCAAACATCTTTTTAACTTAAAAACTTTCTCCAAGCCTGACCCTAATCCCTAAAATCCTAAATTTTTTATCATAAGAACATACACCTGTTAACTTTTATACCCAATTTACAGATTTCAAAAATTCATTCGGACCACTGAGATCCGATCAAATCTTTGGAACCTATCAGAGCCTAAATTCCAGACTCAACTTGTAATGTCCTGACCAGTCCCAAAAATTAATTATTTTTGACCTTCTAAAGCCCCTAAAAAATCCTAGAAAAAATTGTTTTACGTATTTGAGATCTTCCACTAGTTGACCAAGCCTAAAACAAGCTATAAAACCTACCCCAACCATATGTACCACCAAAAATTTCGACTAGCAACATGTTCTGCAGGCATGCAACACTTGACTTGGAAGGTGCAATCAAGATGGATTCATCGTGGTGCTAGATAGGCGATGAGATAGAATCATCATTGTGCAAGATAAGTGATGCCATGCGAGATTTGGTGAGGAGGTTGCATGAATCCATTAAGCAAAGAAAAATAATGAATCTGAACTGGACCATTTGTTTTGTAGATCTTTTGTTATTCTTCATAGAACCATGTGAAGATTGTTAGAAAATCTTGCATCATTCTTTGAAGAAGGTATGGCTGAAACACCACCCCTCAATGCCCATCATGGGTGCACCGAAACACAGCAAGAACTTGATTCACTTATGGGCAAAATGAGTGTTGATCTGACCTTACCGATTATTACCTCTATTGAGCATCAAGACTAGTTAGTGCATGCTCTATATATTCAACTTATCTTGACCATATCAAGAGCTTTCGAATTGGATCTATATTTAGTCTCAATCAGTCGCTCCAGATCAGTTTGACCTATTCCACTTTAGAGGCCTCTCTCATGACTTTGGTTGGATGAGAGCGAATGTTCATGGCTTCAATATGTATGTGAGGATAGATCCTACTTGATTCATTCAATTTATAGAGATCCAATTTCATATTGCAGATCCATAACCCACAAGGTGGAACGAGATTGAAAAAATAGAACTAGCCAATAGCTCAGTTCATGAAGTTTTTGCCTTAAGGGCAAGGAGAGTTTGAAAGAGGTGGTTTGTTATAGACCCTTTTGTGCCCCAGGTCCGACCATCTAGATTCTCCTAATAGACACAGTCTAATAGGAACTGGAGGATGCACTTTCCTATTTGGATCCTTATTTTTGGTATTTTATTTCTTTTAAAACTGTTTGGTAGACTTTATAAATAAGTGCTACTATTTTTTATTAATTATGAATGAAATTAGTGAGTTAATTCAGTTTTTGTTCTCCCTATTCTTGAGCCATATTCTTAGAAGAAACTCCTTTTCTTTATTTCTTCTTTCACGTTTTTCTCAGTAGTAGCCCACCTAGAGAGATTGATATTCTCATTTTGCCTTGCTATTGGCCCTATCTTATAGAGACTCTAGCTAGATTGAGAACATATTTCTCTCTTTCTCATTTTTTCTCTACACCAAAGCCTTCCTGAGGTCGAATTTATAGAAACTGTCCCTCCCTAGAGTCAGGTTTTTGACAAATACCACTGTATGGTATCATGGTACAAAACCACCATATATTTTCTCACATATATATATATATATATAATGACTATTTGACATGGGTCCCACATTAGAATCATGTAGGGAAGCACAATGAACTAGGCTCATCTTGTTTAAGCATGACACATCGCTCGTCTGAATATGCAAATGAGCTAAGTTTGGACATGAATTTAAGCTTGATCGCTCAAACGAGCCCAAGCTTGATCAACCTAATGAGAGCAGTAAGTTTGATTAAGTTCTATTAAAATTACACATGAAAATTTGCTTAAAATATATTTATTCATTACTATAACAACATATAATGTTTTAATTTGAATCATTGATCATAAATCGATCAATGATTCAAATGTAGCTTTTAAAAGGGGCTTTAAAGAAGGTAGGGTTTCTCTTTCTCATTCACTTGTTCCTCATTGGAGTCATTGTAGTGCTGCGAGCCTATAGCTTGATTCCTCTAGTCCTTCTCTGCTGCTCAACCACCTCCTTTCCTCCTCCTTTGTCGTTGGCCAAGGACTTCATTGGCATCATCAAAGAGAATTGGTTGCACCATCGATGGCATGGACCCAAAGGACTTGCAGGAGGAAGCCAATGGTGACTAGGGATGGCAGTGGACCGGGGCGGGGGACAAGGTCTCCACCCCTGCCCCGTTTCAAAAATTTAACCTTCATCCCTAGTCCATCCCCGTGGTGGGGGAGACTTTGGACCTCCACCCCCGCTCCGTCTCAAAATAATAATCCCCACCCCCGCCCGCTCCCATCCCGTCCCCGTCCCCTGTCCACATGAAGATTGCATTTTCCTTGCGATTTTTAATAAAAAAATATGCAATGTCCAAAAATATTTGCTTCTCTGTTTGATCAAGTCCATCATAACTTATTTTTAAACTCTGATGAATATCTTTACCATGATTCTTTAAGTTCTTCAAGATGCTTTCCCATTCCTCTATATTGTTCTTATCAAAAAACAGTGAGCCTAATACTTCAAGTGTTAATGGTGGTCCACCGGTATTCTGCACAACTTTCTCAGATAATTTTTTCAAAAAAATTGAGTTTATTTTTAATCAAACGCTACAATATTTGCTAATTGAGAGTAGAAAACAATTTTTAAATAATGTGATCATGACTTTATGAAAGCTTTTTAAGATTTCCAGTGAAAAACAACCCACAAAATACCAGAATTTCATTACTTGAAAATTTGTATATTTATGTCAAGAAAAAGATGATCTAACAAACTATGCAGATTTCGTTGAAGCAATTAACGAGAAAAACAAAACAGTAGTAGTTCCACCATAATCTGAACCTAGAACAGATAAAAATCAAATCCAAAAAAAAAGAATTTTTATGGGCAACCTCAGCCAAAAGATGGTGAATGGTTAATGAATAATCATTATCACGCTCAATAACAAAATTCGATATCATCATTGATTACACCAACATAAAAAATCAGACAAGAAAACTTTAGGTCGCAGTTGGTTGCACACATTTATCGTACCAACAAATAGAAATCTTGATCCAATGCAATTTTAAAGAAAATGAACACACCCAGATAGACCCTTCAAAATCCCACAGAAGCAACAAAAACAAATTAACGCAGAGAGAGAGAGAGATCAGATGGTAGTGCATGTTATAGATTCATCACTCTGTTACAAATTTGATTGAGTTTAACCATCATCACGTCTCCCCAATTCAGTACCCCAAATTGAAAAAAGATTTAATGTACGAAACGGAGAAACTCGCACAAAGAAATAAAAAAGGGCGAAACAAAAACAGAGTGAGATACAGTAATCCTTTCAAATGTACAGAACTCAGGGCTAGATTTTCTACTTCTACAGAACAAAAAGGGCTTCTGGTTGCAGCTTCTCAAAGATGGTATAAAAGAAGAAAATGAAAATTTACCTTCTCTTTCTCCTTTGGGCTGCGACGATGAGTAGGGATGATACAATATTTTGTCTAATAAGATTTAGGGTTAGAGTTAGGGTTAGTAAGTTAGTAGTATATATAAACATGGTTGTTTTGTAATTTTATTACTTAACTTAGGGTATTTTAATAATATTATTAATGGGGCGGGGCATGGATGGGGCAAGGCGGGGTGGGGGAAAGTGTAAGTCCATCCCCGCACGGGAATGAATTTTAACCTTCTTCCCCACCTCCATCCCCGGTCCAAACGGGGAGAGGCAGGGCGGAGCCCCATTGTCCTCCGGTCCACTGCCATCCCTAATGGTGATGAGCCACCGAGGTCTGAGAATGTCAAAAGCCATAAACTTTTTGCATGACGAGTAAACTCACAAAATAAAAAATTGCTTCCTTTATTTCAGATTTCTACTTGTTTTGGTTTTCTTTAATTAAAGCACTACTTTTTGGTTGTTGGGGAGAGATTTTTATTCATAGATAAAGAAGGGAAGAAAAGATGACTCCATTTTTTTAAAATCTTTCTTACGGTTAGCGTAAAAGTAATTGAAATTGCTTGATATTTTTTATGTTTTTAAGCACTTCGGCTATTCACAAATGGATCCATTAGTAAAGTGATGCTATATTGAGGAAGATTGCATTGGAGTCTTGCAATTGAAAAACTACTATATGTTTTTTTTTTCCTGTAAAATAGGTGTTGGACTGTTCTCTGAAGCTCGAACCAGATGAGCCAAATTAATCTGAGCTTCACAAATTATGGTCTTACGAGCCTAGCCTAGTCAAGCTCGCTCGATACCCAACACGAGTCGGGTTCGAGCAAAGTGAGTTCAGGCTCGGGTCGAGATCCAGTTGAGCTTGAGCACTAATTGTTTTGAACGAGCCAAGCTCATGCAAGGCAAGCTCGGATAGAGCTTGGCTCGTGTGCATCCCTAGAATCATACTATCGTTACTCAAGTCCCCATCATCAATTCCTCCTCTTAAATTACACGTTACCATATTGTCATCCATTTTCGCTATCTTTTATTTGTATTAAAGAAAATGGAATCCTGCACCTGAAGGAATCCACATCTGGAGAGGAGTCGACGCTTGGACTCCCATGTTCAAGAAAATATCAACCTGGAGAAGGAGTCCTACATAGAGTATGGCATTGCAAAATCAAGAAGTTTGAATGTAATCTAGAGTCTTGTAAACAGTGTCATCCTAACCAATGTAGGGAGGGTGGTGTATGTTCTACCCCGATGATTCACTGAATCCTATGTCTGTGTTCGGGGGTCTGAATGAGCACCACATATACAAGCACATGGGGCTCGTATTCCCGTGTATGTTGACATCACTTAGCATTGGAGTCTGGTGTGGTTGCAAAGACTTAAGTACCCTTTCTTGCTATTCTTCTCATAAAGCGATGGTTTGAAAAAATGACAAAAATGCCCTTTATTCAAAAAAGAAAAAACAAACAGTTCAAAAAAAGGACAAACATGTCTTCCATCCAGAAAGTCGAGGATAATGTTGACTCTTCAAAGTCTACACAGCGAAACGAACCTTAATCGTTTCGTCGATGGTGATCCGGCGAAACGATGGTGAGCCGACGATCCGATGGTGAACCGATGATCCGATGGTGAGCCAGTGATCCGATGGTCATCCGACGAAACAAATCTGAGCCATCAAAAATGTCCATTTGAACTTTTCATCGTCATCTTCTTCTTCTTCCTTCTCCGTAAAACACTGTAAAACCCTCTCTCTCTAGAGAAGAAATCAAGGGAGGCAAAGAGTTTCCCCTGGAGAAGGCTATGAACATCAACCCTCTCACTCTCCCTCTCTTCTCTCTCTACTTCTGTGCACATCCAACAGACGATCCTACATTGCTCCATCAAACACTGACTGACCTGCACACTGACTGTAGCATCGTTCAACTTGATGAGTTGTAGAGCCTGATTCATAGTTTTTGCCCTTACAGGAGGGGTTTGGGGGCTCCTCCCAGCGTGGGTAACATCATTCAACTTGATGAGTTGTGGAGCCTGATTTAGAGTTTTTGCCTTTACAGGAGGGGGGTCCGGGGGCTCCCCTCGGCGCGGATCCCGCTCCTGGTGGGGGGCAGCGCCCTCCAGACTAAATTTTTTTGGGGCCTTCCAACAACGATTTGTAGTATTATCATGCTTTTCTACAGTGATTTGTAGTATTTTTGAGTCTCCAACGAGCCCCACAATGATTTATAGTGTTATCCGGCTTTTCAATAGCGATTTGTAGTGTCTTCCGCAAATCACTATAGCGATTTATAGTGTTTTTGGGTCTCCAACGAGCCCCACAGCGATTTATAGTGTTGTTGAATCTCACTATAGCGATTTGTAGTGTCTTCCGCAAATCACTATAGCGATTTGTAGTGTTATTCAGTAAGCAAATCGCTACCCGAATTAGGACCAACTTGTTAAGGCCATATCTCTTTAACCGGAGGTCATATTCCAAATCCGTAAAAAGTGGTGTCTTCATTATTGAGTCTAATTTATTCTTATAAATTTTCAGCGATTTCTATTGTCATTTAATTCTCCATTTTAACTAAAAATCAGACCCCTATTATTCTATGTTATTTGAGTTGCACAACACCATTCTCGCTTGACATCCACATCTTGATTCTGGCATGATCCTTGTTGGATTTTTCATTGATTTCTTCCAACCTTGCTTGGAACAAACATATGTCTTTCTCACCATGACACCCTGTGCATTTTTTTACCACGACACCCGGGACCCGTGCCGGAGGGGAGCCCCCGGACCCCCGCTGAACGATGCTACCCACTCTGGGAGGAGCCCTCAAACCCCCCTCGTGTAAGGGCAAAAACTCTGAATTAGGCTCCACAACGAATCAAGTTGAACGATGCTATCCACGCTGGGAGGAGCCCCCAAACCCTCCTCTTATAAGGGAAAAAACTCTAAATCAAGCTCCATAACTCATCAAGTTGAATGATGCTACCCACGCTGGGAGGAGCCCCCAAACCCTCCTCTTATAAGGGAAAAAACTCTAAATCAAGCTCCACAACTCATCAAGTTGAATGATGCTACCCACGCTGGGAAGAGCCCTCAGACCCCCCTTCTGTAAGGGTAAAAACTCTGAATCAAACTCCACAACTCTTCAAGTTGAACGATGCTATCCACGCTGGGAGGAGCCCCGAAACCCCTCTCTTGTAAGGGTAAAAACTCTGAATCAGGATCTACAACTCATTTAGTTGAATGATGCTACCCACGCTGAGAGCAGACCCCAGACCATTCTCCTGTAAGGGTAAAAACTCTGAATCAGGATCTATAACTCATTTAGTTGAATGATGCTACCCACGCTGGGAGGAGCCCCCAAACCCTCCTTCTATAAGGGTAAAAACTCTGAATCAGGCTCCACAACAGTCAATGTGCAGGTCAGTCGGTGCTTGATGGAGCAATGTAGGATCTTCTGCTAAATGTGCACAGAAGCAGAAAGAGGAGGGAGAGAGAGAGTGAGAGGGTTGATGTTCATGGCCTCCTCCAAGAGAGATTTCTTTCTCGGATAATCCTGCAGTGCAGAGACTGGGTCTTAAATAATCATCTTCGGAGCACTTAAGTCTTTACAATCACTCCTTTTCTAGAATCGATATTTTTTTTGGCACCAATGGAGGAGAGGGTACTTAAGTCTTTGCAATCGCATCAAACTCCAATGCTAATTAATGCTGACAAACATAGGGATACGAGATGCACAAGCTTAAATACGTGGTGCTCTTTGGGAACCCCCGAACATGAGATGGAGCTACCGGCACTGTTCGGGGGGGGGGAACATATAACCTGCTTCGACCAATGTAGGATGTTGGAGTTGGTTGAGAGTCCTCAACTACATTATAAATATAACCTCTCCTATGTCTGCTTGGGATGTGTGTAGAGAGAGAGAGAGAGAGAGAGATCTTCTTCGTAGACGTAGCTAGGCACATTAGGCCGAACCACATTAAGTCCTTTTGTATTATATGTGATTCACGAAATACGTTTTGATGTGTGTTGCTAAAGAATCAATCTATTTAAATGCTTACAATATGGCTCTGGGATAGACCATTGGTATATTTGCCTATCAAAGTTGTCTACATAACAAAACACACGATAAAGTTGCAGCTTTTCTCAAGGTACCGTTGTTTCTCCTTTCAAAAAAGCAATGGCCAAAAAAAACCACAAATTACCTATTAAGAGAGTGTGCATGCATGTCGTTTGTGTACTTTAGAAGGTGGAAACTCTTTCTCTCACTATAGAAAGATAACCTCCTCATTAATGTGTTGTTTGTCATGGTACCTAATTACAAACTTTAGGCTCCAGCTTTTTTCTTTTTTGAGTGTCTTTCTTGTTGAAAAAAGAGGAGCAAATAGAAAAAGTTGAGAACCTTTCCAATGGGTCAGTAAACAGAGAAAACTTCCCTCACTCATTGGTATCTCAAAACAGCCCTCATGTAAACACGTTACCTTCTCCTTGTAGGCATTGTCATATACAACCTCATCTTTGTTTGCTAGTGTATTCTGGCTGTACTTCTTGGCAGATGGGAAATGCATTGCTGACTAATATAAATAAAGGGTTCCTGTTAGCTCTCCACAGAGTAGTGCGGTATCTTACCCTCTTCAGACTCTCCTGCTTTCTGATCTTTGGATCGTTGTTGGTCATGGGAAGATAGGCAAAGAACAGAACAAGGTACCTCCTCCTTACTTTTTTTCAGTAATTCATCTATAATGATCTTGATGGTGCTCTCTCTCTCTCTCTCTCTGCATTCTTACTTTTCATTCATGTTGTTGATAGTAGTACTATTGCCTAATTTCTGTAGCAAATGTTCTTTACATGTAAATGTAGAACACAGCTTTCTTCTCTTGGTTAGCAATCGATGGTTACCTCAGATCCAACTTTTCTTGTTTTCCAAAGATTTTCCAGGTATTCTTTTTTCTATTTCTTGCAATTTTCTTTTACAGAAACGGCGAAATTCCGTTCACCCATCTACCTAATTTTCCTGCCGACACCATATTCTTTAGTTAGATTTAGCTTTTATGTTATTTTGACAGCCTTGCAATGTATTAAGAAAAAAAACGTTCCGGCCTCCCATCTTGGTATTTTTAGAGGAATTTTATGTTTTAAGAATAAATTTTCTTTAATTTATGTATGCAAACAATCAATAGGAACAGATCCAAACAGGGCCTTAGTTATAGAGCTGTACTTTGAGAAAATTATAATAATCTAATAATATAATTCAATATAGATTTTCTCTTTGTCTTATTCACTTTTTTCGTTAATAAACTGTGAAATCAATTTTCTGGCCTTCTGATTTTTAAATTAATTACTCTGATGCTTTGAGGTACTGGTGACCATCAGTTGTAGGACGTGAATTTTCTATATTCAACAAAGGAACCCCGGCTGTTTCCCTTGGATGGTGTTCTTCTTTTTATTATCTTTTTTATTCTTTCTGACAGTATTATCTTTAGGGCAAAAAAAATTTAAGTTGAAAAATGATTACTTGGTATGGTCTGGCACAACTTGCATGAGCCTGTGAGCTAAAGACCGTTCATCTTCAATCAAGAGGGTCTTGATGTGTTATATCTTTCTGTACTTTGTTATCTTTCTATGGGCAGTAAAAGAAAAGAGTGGGACCCCTATGGAGGCCTCATCTTGGGTACATGAGCACACTGACCATGAAATCAGTGACCTAACTGCAGTACTTTGAAGTGATAAACTTTGAGATTCGTCACTGATGAAAGGTGTCCTTGACTTTGCATTCTATGAGATGGTTATCACATCATATTGATTACCACCCTTTGCTGTCTAGTTTAGCTATTGGATGTAGGGTAGTTAAAGAGCCGCTTAGGTCCCGCTCTCCAGTCACTTCAATGGGTTAAAAAGTATTGGCGTGGTCATAAAGAATCTTTGATGGCAAAGGTCTGTTATACCCTTATGCTTTTCATGGGAAAATTTTATTAGGGTTCAACCTTTAACTCTAATCTCTAAAAAGGGCTCCACATTTATCATTGATTGTTACCTCAGGTTAAGTCCTAGTTAAATTGTGTTAAAATGACAATAATACTCTAAAATGACTAAAATACTTACCTTCCTGTTCCTATGAGGGTAAATAAGTATTTTCCAATCCCAAGAGGTAAGTAGTATACTAAATTCTAAGAATTGCGTTCCCCAAGAAATGATGGAGGTTAACCTGATAGAGCAGATCAGGTCCAAGGGCCTTGGACAGAAAACTGCCCAAGGCACCACCCGTCCATTAAAAATTAATGAACGGCAAATTTCAGCTGCTCATTTTTTGAGCTGCTAAAACCACTAACTGCATCAAAAAAAAAAAAATTTGTGGGGCCCATCTAGCTGAGGACGTCCATCCTATTTGATGGGTTTTCGATGCCGTTCAATTTTTTTTATGATGGCATCTAGGGTTCTTTGGACCTGATATGCTCTCTTAATCTTTTTGATATTTACACCCCAGGATCAGAGATCTAGTCGTGTCTGCTCTTTTTGCCATACTTATATGGTCACTGTTCTGGCAGCATAAAACTCTGTGAGCTTACCCCTAGCCCCATGGAAGTCACTACGCTTGGGCTTGCACAAGGAGTGATGCCCATGAGATTTGAACCTAGGACGTTCTCATATCTACTCTCTTAATTAATCTGAAGGCCCTATTTTGTAGTGTTTATTAAAACAGTTGGTAGATCACCAAATTCAGAAACATGAAGCCTTTTTTTGAAATTAAGAAAAAATATTGGCACCTAATTAATGAATTTCTCTCATTTTTTTATTGAACCTATATGTTGTCTAAATCTTTTTTTCTTAAGAAATACAGGTTGTCTAATATTTTTTTTTAGAAATATAGGTTGTCTAAATCATTTGTGCCTTTTTTTTCTCTTTTTTGAGAATTGCCTGTCTAACCAAGTTCATTGGCATAAAACCTCAAGTCCGTCTAGCCCACCAACAGGGAGACACCAAGTTTCAGCCTCTCAGCAAAGGATGTGAACAGTTGGGTTTTGAGTTTGTGATGTCCCATTAATTCAAGTATCAAAAGTACTTTGTATGAATGATAGTCATGGTCTCATGGGTATGGTGGCATTAACATTTCTTTCTGAAGTATTATAACTAACTCGTATAGAATTATAGTATATAGTACAATTTTCTCAAGATAGAAGGGAAAGAAGTTTATATGGATGTTATTAGAACAATATGATATGGAACTAGAGAAGATGAGATGATGAAATGAAGGCATCTATTCTATATTTTTCACCTAATACTGACCTAGATTTGTATCATTTTGAGGCTTGGATGGATTTAGGTGGGGGCCACCATGCCAAAATTTAGTGTGGAAGCTTCTAGAGGGAGATGCACGAGAGAGGGAAGGAAACATTTTAGTGCAGCACTCACTGTCAACAATAAATGTCATTTACCAACCTTTTGAAAGCAACAATAATTTTTCTATCATTTGAAGAAGGGTAGCTTAAAATGGGAAAGGACAGAAGAGCCAGCCTTGGGAATGGCTTCTTTAGGGTTACAACTTACAACTCTGCAGACGGTGTCCTTGACCGACTGAATTGCTTTTACTTTTTGGGTAATGAAGTACTTAATTGGGACGATAAAGTCTTGACTATGACACGACAACCGATGACTCCCCCCTTGAAGTTCTCATATTTGAATCATGGACATGGACATTGGTTCACAGGCTCGCTTGACATGGCTGGCGTAAATAAATGAGTCGAGTTCCTACTTAAACAAAAGAGCGTCCAGTGTTAGATTAGGATGATTAGCGGCGATCACGACCACCACTAAAATGTCTTTTTTTATAAAAAAAAATGTCTGCCTCTGATTCGTCCCTGATCTGCAGGGCACAACCACTCTATAACACGGATGATATATATATATATATATATATATATATATATATATGTGTGTATGTGTGTGTGGGGGGGGGATTAAATATTGGCTACTAACGAAGGTAAGAAACTAATGAGTAGAAATAACTCTTTTTTTCAAAAAATAATTAATTTTTTGTAGATCAAATGTCATGAATGCGACCGACATGGTTTGTTTTAGTAGAAAACTTGCTTTGAATCATGTGATTCTGATAAGTAATTAGGTTTTTAAATGAATTAAAAAATCAACTGCCCACAATGTACCAAAATTTTATAACTCAAAATATCACATTCTTATATTAGAAAAGCACAGTCCAAGGATTGATCCTTAACAAAGGAACCATGTTGAACACATTTACATGGTTAGATTGAGTCGATACAACTATAACCTATGATTTCTAGCTCATTAGTTTCATATCTTCAATAGTACTTAATATTTTCACAGACACACACACATATATGAGAGAAGATATTGGTTACTAACGAATGTAAGGAACTAATGAGTAAAAATCACTTTTTTCTTTAAAAGTTTTAAGTTTTTGTAGATCAAATGTTATGGATGTGATCTACATAGTTTGTTTAGCAGAAAACTTGTTTTGAATCATGTGATTAATTATGACAAGTAATTAGGTTTTTAAAGGGGTCCAAAAATCAATGGCTCATAATGTACTAAAATTTCATAACTCAAAAGAATACATTTTTACATCAGAAAAACATGATTCAAGGTTTGATCCTTAGCAAACAAACCATGTTGAACACATCTATATGGTTAGATTGAATTGATACAACTTACACCTATGATTTCTAGCTCAATAGTTTCTTTCTTATATATATAGTCATTGGAATATTAAAACTGAAAATATGAGAACTAATGTGCGAACCATGATTTTCATAGATTTGGATGTGATTGACATGCTTGGTTTTATAAGAACCCGCTCTTGAATCATTCGATTTTGATGCATAAATGATATCTTTTTAAGGATTTAAAATCAATGACTCATTATCCTCATAAATATTTAAGCATTCAAAAATCACATTTTTTTCATTGAAAATGCACAATCCAATGGTTGAATCCTAGCAAATTCACTATGCCAAGCACATAAAATGCCCATATTTCTAGTTTTCATTCTAGTTCTCATATTCTAGTGACACACACACACACACACACACACATATATATATATATATATATATATTGCAGATCAAGGTGCACGGAGGATCTTTAGTCCGTTGGAGAGGAGGTCAGACTAGAGATTCTCAAATCTAAGACATTAAAATCTCAAGTTGAGATCCTTAAAAGTCTCATATCCCTGTGCATCAAACACAAATTGTGTTCAAGCTTCCTGCTCCACTGATAGGGCAATTTGGTCTTAATGATACTTCCAAGAACAGGGTTGGATTGGAATATTGCATAGCCCAATTCCAGGATTTGTATAGACCTATCCCTTCTTGACTGTGTCATTTTGAGCTAAGAACAATGCTGTCAGTATCGATATCGGCCCTGTATCGTTTGACCAACAATACTAGTGAATCGGCTGATACCGATACTCAAGTGAATCGTCAGATAAAAAATATTACGTGTCAATCAAAACGTGACACGTGTTAAATAAATTAAAATAATATAAAAAATATTTTAGTATTTTTATATTTATTAAAAATAGCCAATTCAGGAGTGAACCGTATCGATTTTCTGCTGATACAATATCGTATCGGCCGATACAGGCAGATATGCACTGATAGTCTGATACTGACAACATTGTGTAAGAATTTAATGGTTATAAAAGCCCAGTATGCTTGGCACTTAGATTGCATTAAATACACTGCTTGTTCATTTAATATCCTCCATTTAAAGCTGCAGCCTTGTTCAGTGCACCTTCATCTTTTCATTTAGTGGGAACCGGTTTCGGGTCTTAATTTATCCATTGAAGCTGCAGATTGATGTCTGTTGGAATTGGTGAGCTAGTTGCAACAGCAATAAAAAAATGTACTTTCGTCCAATGTGGGAGTACCATATGCTGGTTGGGGCAAAATGGGAACCTGGTTGGACCTGATCAACTGCTCATATTGAGCACAAACTAGGTCAGATCGAGCCTAGCTAGACTCAGTCAACCTAGTTTCTATGACCGACCAAGAGTGCGCGATAGGGACCTACAAGGAGCGTGATGACTACATTGTTGATCAGATTGCAATTCAGGCCCAGTGTTAGTACGTAAGTGAAGCATTGAAGCCCACTCGAGGACCAACCTTGTCCAGCTTTAGATTTTAGAAGAATACCAAGCTTCCCTAGCTATGCCTGCACATTAAACTCCTTTCATAAGAAAGGTACTCTTCTTTCACGAGAATATCAGCCACATTTGCCCCGTTTGTTTCACAGGGTGGAAAATGCTTTTCTTATGAAGAAACTCCCATGGTTACTAATTAGGGTATGTTTTGGATAAGCTGGATTTTAGAATTGAAACTCAATACATCTCACAATTACTTGCAGCTTTGACGGGAAAGTTGGAGAAAATGCAATCTGATACACCTGATGCTGAAATCAATATCACAGATCTCATTCTTGGAAAAACCTTGATGAGTGAAAATCTCAAGGTATTTTGAATATTCTGGCTTTTCTAGGAAAATTTTCAGGAAATATTAGTATATAAAAGTTATATATATAGACTAAAAATTTGTTTTTCTTATCTTATATTTATCTTAAACTATAAACTAAATATTATAAAAGCAGAAGCATGGGTATTAGAGGACAAAAAGTTTCTCCTTTTTCTCAAATGACATATTTTACCATATTTTTTAATGGAATTATAAATTTATTTGGTCATCTGTAGCATAGTGACAAATATCTGCGATATTTTGAAAATAGCACAAAAAAATGCAACATATTATCTTACTGTTTTAAACTTTAAAATCTCATGATATTTTCAATAAAACCTAAATATCATGTTTTTATCACGATATTTATGTTTTTATCACGAGATTTAAAATAAAAAAAGAGACCCTTGCTTTAAATTCATTTAAAATGCATTGAACAACATTAATTATTTTCAAGTAAATAAATTCTCATTAAACTATATTTTAATTTATCTCTCTATCTCTCTCTTATTTTAATAGTAATAAAACTTCCTCTCATCCACCAAAAACATAAAACGTGTTTTCAGTAAGTCTGCTTTGGAAAGTATTGATAATATAAGACGGTTTCCTAAAACCTATCTTCCAAATTAAATGTTTTAGATGCGTTGAGAATGAGAAAGGTCTCATAAAGTCCAACTTGTAAATTAAACCCATATTCTGAAATTTTAAATGATTTTATTTAGAAGTTTCAATTTTGGACAAGACCTTAAACCCATATCATTTTTTAAATTTTTTATTTTGCCACATATTTATTATTAATTTATTTTTAGCTGTTATTTTCTTGAAAAAAACTCGAGATAAATAAAAATCTCACAAGAAAAATCTTGGCGATAATTTGCCGCTTTAAACTTTTGTCACTATGATCTGTAGTTTTTGTCTCAAAAAAGGATGTGTATTAATTACATGGCATTTATGTTATTTTTATACAAAAAATATTGTTACATTTTCAAACAGAAAAGTGTTGCATATACCATAAATCTCTCTCTCTCTCTCTCTCCTCGTTTGTTTTTAATTGCCAACTTTGCGTGACCTACTAAGGGTCATGCATCTTCTACATTTTTGCCATTAAATTGTGAGATAACTTACCTTTCTCAATTACAAATGGTATGAAAAGTTTTTTTTGCTCTGATAATTTTCATATATATATCCAAAAATGTTTTACTTTAGATGCATACGAATTAATTATTAACTTGGAAATTATCTATGATTATGATTTGTATTAATAATTGACATATTTTTTTATGTCTCACTTTTTTGATAATTTAATATCTACATATAGATAACTTTTTAAACTACTTAACTCTTTATGATATATCCATAGGATCCTCTTATAGGTCTCTCTTTCTCTCTCTCTCTCTCTCTCGTGTGTGATGGGGACATCCTTTCCTCAACAAAAAAAGTCTAAAACAAATTTATAAGTGACATGTATACCATAATGCACTGCATGTCATTAAAAAAAACTATGTTAATATTTTGCACAATGATACCCTCCATCCATATTTAAGAAATATATATATATATATATATATATATATATATATATATATATATATATATATATATATATATATATATATATATATATATATGGAGTAGTGTTGGACCCCTAAAATGTCTGACACGTGGTCGAACACGCACCCAATGTTACCCTTTAATGTGCACCCATCGCTGATCGCATGAGTGGATGAAAAACTATTATCATATCCAGATCCATAATTCAGCATATGAACCAAATCCAGCAAGTCGTATCGCAGCCTCAGCGTGATCTGCAACAGCTGAAAAGTCAATCCAGAAACGGTTGCCACCCTGGTCGATCTCTCAAGGATAAAGACGTTAATTAGCAATATCTGCCAAGATAAAAAAGGAGTTAGAAAATATAAGAGAAGTTAGGCCTCGTCCACTGTTACTCCCATCCTATATATATATATATAGCTAGATATAGATTAAGATTAAGATACACATTATTTATTAATCATATTTTTGTCGTAATAAAGCACTTAATATAAACTTTATTTATCTAGAGCCCGGCCATATAGATTGGAGACACCATGCTAATATAGCAGTAATATCACAATGAATACCTGATATTTTCACAATAAGCGATATTTTGAAAATATAACATTTTTTTCTAGTATATAATCCACCTTTAAAAATATTGGCGATTTTGCAACATAGGCTGAATTGTTGAAAGAAAGTCTGAAAAGAAATTAGCCGGATTATTGACCTGAAGTTTACCTAAAAAACTATTTTTAATTTCTAAAGCTTTGAAATTGTTCCCCAAGGTGAGCAAAAACATGCCCTTGTGTTCTTAGACCAAAAACATAGTTCAAGTTCAAACCACAAGAGAATGGTGACTTATAAGGTCCATGGTCAACGTCGCACCTCTCAGCCTGTACCGGGGCATCCCAACCATTGGTTTCTCCATATTAAAATAAAAAGAGGGGTTCAAATCATTGGATGCCCTCTTACAAGCCCACTCCTTTCCTATGATCAGGTACAATCACATTGCACGCTTTAATGTGCAGCTGCTCTTGATCCGCCCTCCATCTTCTCTTGGACCCTACAGCTGACAGGCTGTATCAAGTCTGCATCGGGTGCAATCACATGGCACAAAATTTGTGCATTAAGCACTTGATCACCCTACATCAGGCCTTGAGCCCTACAACTGACAGACCCTGTACTCAATATGGAGGCTAATCAGGTAAGGCACAAATATTTGTGCAATCCTCATCTTTTCACGGCTGTATCTCAAGGATGAAGGGCGGTCAGGCGCACCCTCTTTCATATCCCCTACTCATTGGGCAATACAAAGCCATTTGATCATTAAAGAAGAGGAAGCAAAAGAAGAAGAAAAAAGTGAGGAAATTAGATCTTTGTTTTATCGACTCTGTGTTGTGTTGCCGTGTTGGCAGAGCCAACAGCACTCAGGAAACTACCAAAAGTATGAGGAAATATTTAGAAAGAATTTATTGTTAGCTTTACACTTGGCAGTAGTACACTGGCATGGATGTGAATAACCTCAATCCTAATTATACACAAGATTCTGATAACTGGAAAATCTTGGGGGAATCAAGCAAGATTTCTTAGTTTTACTTTCTTGCCGATTATATCATGATCAAGATAGTTTCTTTCTTCCCATAAGTTGAAGTGAGTGCACGAATGCATTTAAACTAGTTATCTTTCGGTCTCTCTTTATCCCTGATCATGTCTATATTCTTGACGACAAAGACATTGCTTTGTGCACAGTTGAAGGAGCCAGGCAACTAAGAGGTTGCATTGCTGCTGATCTCTTCACCTTACAGCACAAGTTTGGCTCGTTATTATACAACCATGGAGAAAAAGTTTGCATTGTTGGTGCAGTTATGTTGGTTTCTGCTTCTTCCTTCGTTTCATGGTGGAGCTGTTGGTGCTTTTGGAACGAAAGACAAGATGGAGGAGTGGGGATACGTTCAAGTTCGTCCTAGTAAGTCGCTAGCTAGTTTCATTGAAAGAAGTTTGTTGCTTTGAATTGAATCTCATTGACATATAATTCTCTTGTCCATCATCAAATTATGCAGAAGCCCATATGTTCTGGTGGCTATATCGGAGTCCCTACCGCGTAGAAAACTCAACTGCTCCATGGCCGATCATACTCTGGCTCCAAGGTGGACCGGTAAGTTAGAAGATACCAAATTGTGCTTTCAAGGAAAAAAAAAAAAACAAATAGAGATGGACGATATCAAACACACGCACATACACATGCACACTCATGTCGCCAAATGTAGTTCTCTTTTTTCATCTGTATCCTTTTGAATGAAGGACAACAGGGATGATGATGATATCCAGGAGATGGGGCATACACGTGTAACACACACGCGCTCACATGCATGCGTGCACACTCACCTACATACACAGACGCTCACATACACGCGTGCACACTCACACAAATACACACATATACGCTTACATACACGCGTGTGAGCGCGCACACACACACACACATACACACCCTCTCTCTCATGTCGCCAGCCGTAGTTCTCTTTTGTCTTTCAACTTTATCCTTTTGGATGAACAACAATAGTTATTTTCCAGGTTGGTATTAGCAACTTTCAAGAGATGGTCACACACACACACACACACACACAAAAACACTCATGTCGCTGATTGTAGTTCTCTTCTATCTTACATCTTTAACCTTTTGTGTGAACAACAATAGGGATCATCTGGAGTTGGTATAGGCAATTTCCAAGAGATGGGGCCTTTGGATATAGATCTGAAACCACGGAATTCCACATGGCTGAAGAAAGCTGATCTGCTGTTTGTGGTTAACTCATTTGCTTCACTTGTTTTTTCCTTCTTTTAATTGGAAAGACAGTGATCTCCAATTGTTATGTATTATTGAGGGTTGAAAACTGTAAAATTGTAGGATAGCCCAGTTGGCACAGGTTTCAGTTTCTTCGAGGATGAGAGCTTGGCAGTGAAGACCGATGAACAAGCTGCAGCTGACTTAACCACATTGCTGATCAAGCTGTTCAATCGCGATGCATCCCTTCAAAGCAGCCCACTGTACATTGTAGCTGAATCATATGGAGGGAAACATGCTGCCACATTGGGTTTATCTGCATATGATGCAATTCAAGCTGGGAAACTTAAACTGAAACTTGGAGGTACTAATGTCGATTTTGCAGTTACTGCCATGTTCTTTTTGGCACCTACCCTGCTCTCTTTGGTGAATTGCAAGCTTAGAATAATTACTAGCATATGAATTTTAGTACTATAATTGGTATCGCCATTTTTACTATCATTCCACAGCAATGAGATCAATTAATTGGTACTTATGTGATCTGAAGATGATATATTGAAGTTCGTTTTGTTTGCTAGGTATTGTACTTGGAGATTCATGGATCTCTCCTGAAGATTTTGTGGTAAGTAACATATGCAGCTAAAGCAACAGAGACAAGAATAACAGCCTTAGTATATTGACAGAGAATGTATTAAACTATGACGTCTTTTGCAGTTATCATGGGGACCTTTACTAAAGGACATCTCCAGACTGGACTCAAAATCAGCAGAGGAGGCCAACAGGTTTCAATTGTAACATTCCTTTTATTTGTTTCAAAAGTGTTTTGCTTCTGCTTATAGCATAGCAGCACATGAAAGATGTTCTTTTTTATCACTTTCTCTCAAAGAATTCTCCTTTTGATCTTTACAACAATTAAGAATTGAGGAACCTTTCCATGAACATTGCAAACTGGAGCATCTTTTCATGGATAATGTATTGCATGTAATCTCATATGATACGTTTTATTGCAGCATGGCTACACAAATACAAGCAGCAATCAGGAAAGGGCAGTATAATGATGCGGTTACCTTATGGGCTTCTTTAGAAAATTTTGTTACTTCCAGCAGTAACAATGTGGTTAGCCAACATGACTATTAAATATTCGCAACACTCTTTATCTTCAATTGCCTTTTTACTGAACCATGATTTGTTGTGTAGTAGTTTTCGTCCAATTTGTTCATTTATTTGTATGGGTTCTGATGATATGCAGGATCTCTACAATTTTTTGCTTGATTCTGCTAATGATCCTTTGGCTACAAAAGCAGCAAATACATTGACAAGTGAATCTGGAAGGAGATACAGGAGATACTTGGAAGAATTCAGTCATGGGAGTCTCTCAGATTTCATGAACACAATAATTCGCCGAAAATTGAGAATCATCCCCAAAAATATCGGGTGAACAATTGCTTTAGAGGGATAAATTATTTTCTTTATTTAACTCTTTAAGAGGCAAATGTTGTTTACAATGTCTCACCTCTTGCAGTTGGGGAGGACAATCTGAAATTGTTTTCAATTCCTTATCTGGTGATTTTATGAAGCCAAGGATTAATGAGGTATTCAATAACCAAAGAGAATATGCAACTTCTACATCTCACTGTTACTAATCTTCTGTCGAATTGAATTTTGATTTGTCATCAAAATGATAATTTTGTTTCATCTAATATTTCCAAATTTCTTTTTGTTATTTTATACAGGTTGATGAGCTCTTGAGAAGAGGAGTGGAAGTCACTATATACAATGGCCAGGTATGACTTTGTGCAATTTTGCACATTGTTGTTTTATGCTATCAAAGAACCATATTTGGTCAATATGACAAGACAAAAATCACTATCAGTTTAAAAACTGAAGTGGAACTTGTTCTTACTTATTTGGTATCTACTTGTTCTTGAGATAGAATTCTGCGTAGTGGTTGCATTTTTTTTCTTGAAGCCTTTTGGTAGTTATTTAAAATGTTGACATTCTTGAGATAGAAATTTGCAGAATGACTATCTACATTTTATGAATGTAAGAAAGGGGTGTATTCACTATTTATTAATGCTTTTGTAGAAACTAGAATTAATACCTAATAAACATGTTTTCATCAAATCTAGGTCAAGCATTATAATAATTCATTTCTCCATATTCTTCTCCATTTCTTGCCAGAAGGTTTAACGTCTCTCCTGTTCTTCTACAGCTGGATCTCATCTGTGCAACCAAGGGAACTGAAGCCTGGGTTCATAATCTGAAGTAAAAGACTAGAGACGTGTTCCCTTGCTTCCTGTATTCCATCTGATTATTTTCTATTTTAGACTCAACAAATTTCATGCTTGCTAGGTGGAAAGGGCTGGCTAATTTCATCAGTATCAGCAGAACCGCCTTGTACTGTGGCGAAGGAGAAACCAAGGGGTTCTACAAATCTTACCAGAACCTACAATTCTATTGGATCCTGGGAGCAGGACACTTTGTAAGAACTTCTCCATCATGTTGCTATAGCATTTTCTAATTTTCATTATATTTTGCATGTACTCTTTCATATTTTCTTGGTATTTAGTAATGTCATCTTGACTGTATTCAATAGTTTGTTGGGTTTGTACTCATTTTGCATGTCCTGTTTTAGGTACCCCTGGATCAGCCCTGCATAGCACTGAAGATGATTGGAAACATCACTCGTTCTCCAGCTTCTTGAAACATAGTTTATAACTTTATATCACTAGAAAGCACCATAGTTTAGCAAATCTATTGGATTTTCTAGAAGGGGAGGCTCCAAATCTTCTCAAAGAGTAAACAAGCTTCATTTGTTGAAGCATTGCTGGCCTGAAAAAGAAAAATTCAATCAAGTGCAAGGCTCAAATAAAAACGTCACCTTGGTGGAATGTCATTGGATCTCAATTCTTCTATGGGCACAGAATAAGTTGCAAAATTATAAATTGATCACGGTTGTTATTGAACTGTTTCAATGTTTTAGTTGAAAAGGCTTGTGAAAGTGCTTAAAATTTGTCAATGGAAAAAACCTTATCGATATGTTCTTGCCAGTGCCACTGCAATCTCCTCTCAGCCAAAACCAAAGAAAATGTGGGTACGGCCCAATGAATGTTAGACTGAAACAGTTACGTGACCGAATATGGCTTGGGGAGGAGAACATCATATAGGAAACGTCCATCTGCTCTCATTCTATATGGTTTTCAGCAAGTGGATGGAAAGGGACAACCACTCAAAGCCCCTTATATTAATATCAACTTTATGGAGATGTACCAAGCACCTACCAGTAGCTATCAATGGCAATAGCTAATTGCCTTTATTTCCCTCGATTACTTGTGCCCAAGCCATTATGGTTTTGTCTCAGAACAGCAATTCTTGTATGAGTCATCGCCACCTTGGCCCGGCTTTGCAGTTTGAACCTAGTGGGGATCATTTTGATCCCCTGTAGTCTGATCCCATTTCAAGGAGAAGTGAGTCTCACCTCCCAACGCCTCTTCTTCTTGGTGTACAGGGGCTTGCATGAGTATAATCAACATTAATTGGACTCTTATAGTCTTCTTTTGTCCTTCGATTAAGTCCTATATGAAATGTTCCTCAAAGTAGGGGTCATTTTCTCAATGCGACTAGATTTAAGGTTAGAACTATCTACTCGATTTGAAATGATAATCTAATGGACACATCATGTTGTGTTGAAACCCAAAAATTAGTCCGAAAAGATTATATTAACTTTTAGGAATGCTATGCTGTAAATGGGCGACATTATATAAAACCAAACCCGGAACCGACTAGCTTAAAATCCGACATTTACACTTAATCAGCTCGGATTTTAATTGGGTACCACATTTCTTGGATTCGGGTTCAGGTTTGAATGCAAAACTCAAAGCCAAATCCACATCCTATTATTAATCGGTTCCTAATTTTCATACCAAACCTGAGTAAATGGGTTTGGTTCGGTATTGAACCCAAACCCATTCTGTTATAATTTACTGGTTCCAGCCCCACATAATCAAAGAAAAATTCACCTTATAGTAATGGCAGATGATGGAAAAACGAAAAATGACCATACTGTAAAAAAAAATAATGTGTTTCCAAAAATGTTTCACAATTTACTAAATCTGCCAAATGGAGAATTCCGCAGGTGCTCACTTTTTTTTAAAGCTTTTGCCCCTGGCCGCTGTGAATTTTTTATTTTTGTGGGTCACGATGCTGAAAGTAGATGGACCCACAAAACTCGTCAACAAAATCATATTTAAGGTTGCGATATTCCAAAAAAGATTGCAAAATTTCAAAACACTTGCAAAAATTGTGATGAGTATTACAAGGAACCTTGCAAAATTTCATTCTATATAATGGCACTTCATTTCTAAACCCCTTATTTACATTCAAATGCCTTATTTTCACAACCCTAGGTTCTTTTGGTCTCTAATCCTTTCGGTGATCTTTCGATGACATTTCGGCAATATTTCGACGATATTTTAGCTTTATGAAAATCCCTCATCGACAGCGGTTCACCGGCGTTGGTAAACCTTGAAAGCATGGGTGACACTTCATCGATGGTGAGTTTTTTCGGTAAAAGTATAGGCATCACTTCATCAACAGTGAGTTTTTTGGTAAAAGCATGGGCGACACTTCATCGACAATGAGTTTTTAGATAAAAGCATCGATGGTGAGAAGATCGATGGCACTTCATCGACAAAAAAATGTGAAAGATGATGATGCAAAAGGCATTCACTCTAACGAACTATGATAGCCAAAAGGATGTGTTGGACAATGATGATGTAAAGTCGACGTAACTCACAATCAGCGTTCGTTTGATCACAAGGTATGGGTGTGATAAAAAAAATCAAGAGAACAACATAGAACATAGAATCAATGATAGTATACTGCGTTTTCTCTCTATCAAAGATATGATAATATACAACATTCTTGCGGCCCAAGAGATGGAGGTACCTCTGCACACTCTATTTTCTCCCTAACAAAGAGGTAGTGAGAAGCAACATTTGTAACACCTGAGATTTTTCTGTAATATTAATATTGAATAAAGATGATTTTTTATGTTTGAGATCAAACTAAATATTAGTTTAAAATTTCATTTAGAATATGAAATTAAATGTTCATTAGAATTTGACTAAATGTGCATTTAAATTTAGACATTTTTTGAATTAAATGTTGAAATAATTTGGATCTAGTGGGATGCCCATTTGGATTAGATCCTCTTGGAATTAGGATCCAAGAAGAGGAGATGTTGAATTGGACCTAAATTGGATTCAGTGTGGGTTAAATTGGCACATTGGATATAGGTTTCAATTAGGATCAAATTGGAGAATTAAATTGATTAAATTGGGATTTAATGCAACTAATTGGAGAGGAGTTGTAATCAAACTTAGACTCTCTCTCCTCTCACATGAGTTGGAGAGTCTGTAATGGACAAGGACTCTAGCCAAGGTGGGGGTGAGGGTCTATAAATGGACCCCCTCACACGCCTCTTCCTATTTCTCTTTCTTGCTTTCTCTCCTTAGCTTTTGTTTAGGGTTTCTTTTATTTTGTTCTTCTTCTTCCTCCTCCTTCACGCCCCCTAGGAGATTCCTGTGTGGATTGTGGTGCTGCTGCCATTGATGTTGCACCTGAAGAAGGTGCACATAGGTGGTGAAGCCAATATCCAACGATTTTCAAGGCTTTTCATCCTAGCCGATTTTCAAGTAAGATCATATTAGCTTTGTCATGTATGCATGGAACCAAGGTGTATATGCATACTGCAAATATTTCAGATTAGGTATATACATGAATATCATTCATGAATCATACATGGATTGATATCACGTGGTGTTTGAAGGACTTAAGAGTTTCCAAAGCAACTTAGACAAAAACAGTTTTGAAAAGAAAAAACCATGTTACTCAAAAAACTGTTTTGAAGATCTTGCTTGTTTGATTCGTACATGATATTTTGTGTTAAAATATTACATGGATTGTGTTTATTAAATTAGATTCATGGTAGATCTAATGTGAGGTTGAAAAAAAAAAGATAGAAGGACCTTCAAAAATGATTTTGGGAAAATCAAGCCTTCTTATGGAAATTGGGTTATAAGACAAGTTTCATATGATTTTCATGCATGAGATTTTTTGTACGGAGCATGTTAGATCCATGTATGTATAACATGTATTATATTAAAATCAGGTTATTTGTGATGCTATGATATGCCTAGATGTGTTTCTTTATAGGAAGCATAAAGATCTTGATGAATTCTTGAAAAAGTTTATGTAAATTAGAAATTCGTTCTATGTATGAAAGATGTTTCATGAGATCAACATGTTATAAGATGCATATAGGCTTCAATAGCATGACTATTATGCATGTACATGTTTTAATATGATTTCATGGGCCCAAAATTCATTAGATTGCTTTCTTGAATTAATTGCTGATTTTGAGAAACCATGAATGAAATTTCTGTGTTGTTTGGGATCTGACCAGACCCAAAAAAAAATGTTACTCCCAAATCGGGCAACCTAAAATTTCAAATTTTATGAAGAGATTTTAGACAAAAATATGAAGCTTCAAGATGAAAAATAGAGTCAATCAGAGCTGTGTTTGGGGAGATATGCTATCTGCAACTTAGTCCAGCATTTCTGCCATGACAGGAAGTTGAAACAGACTGTTGAATTGTGTTATATTTGTTTTTCTTAATCTGCTAATGATTTGTGGCCTAGATTTTTAAGTGTGTTAGTATTTCTATATAAGAACACAAGATAAAAAATCTTTTGCACTGATTCCATATAGATTAAAAATAAAAAATCTTGGAAGTTGGTTCTAGAACCTAGAATTTCCTCTAATTGTTCTACAAATTTTATGAAAATAACATATAGAAAAATATTTTTAACTCTCTGGTAAAAATATGAGAATTTTCCTGTGCTATAAAAATTCTTGGGTGATCTATTATTGGAAAACCTGTTTTAGACATAATTGTTTTGATAACAGAAAACTGTCTTGGGTTCTAAAATTTTTATTTCCTCATCCGAAATGATTTTGGGGAGGGTTTTTTCCTTTGTATTCAAGATACATTCATGAATCTCCAGTAAAAATCTGGATATTTAATCTGTTTTGTAGAATCTGTGAAAATTTTGTAATAATAGTTATGCATAAATTGTGTCGGTTTAGATGCACATGATGCAATGCCTATGATATGATGTTGATTTGATTATGCAGGCTTATTATGATATGATGTTTAGTATGTGTTAATAATATATTGCATGTGTTTATGATGAATAGCATGTGTATGGTATGTATATGATGTAATGAATGCGTATAATGTTATGACATGTGATATGTGTGCATGAGATACATACATTGTAAATGCTTGTGACCGTAATGCATTTATAATGTGATGCTTGCATATATTGATTGTGATATGCATATGTTAATGGCAGTTACAACATGATGTGAATATGCATAGGGCATGTGATCTTAATGCAAATAAAGTTTGCCATGTCGTACTTTGCATAAGACTGTAAAAACTGCATGTATGCATGTCTATGCTTATGAGTGAATATTGAGCATGGGTTATGGAAGGAAACCAAAGACCTACTGAATGAGGTGGAAGGTATAGATGAATAATATTGCATTAACCTATGACCTTAATAAAGATAACCCCAACACACTTAGCGATTTCTAAGTACACCGTGAATGGGTTATCTCAATCATGGGATATATAATCTCAGGTCTACCTTGTAGAGGGTAGGTGGTACAAACTTTTGAGACATTGTTGTTTTTGTGAGAGCGAGGCGTCTCAATTGGTCCCCAAATCCCAAAAGTTAGGGAGCCTGGAATACCATGGCCTAAGTAGTATTTTTTCTGCTTTGCAGAGTAGTAAGATCGATCCTATTTGTTGCTACTGGTGAGAGTTTCTCTCAGTCATGGGCTACCCTCAGTAAGTGTTGATTCAGTCAGTCAATTGGTAAATTAAAATACATAGCTTAATAAACCCCGAGTGGTCTTAATTGGGTTAATGGTTTACTTCTCGCATACCTGAGACAGTCTATAATCAAGAGAAATAATGGATCAGGTACGTAGTTTCACTTTATAATTTATGTAGTTACATTTATGATTATATTCATAATGGATGCATGCTTGATAATAGTGATGCATATTTGTGACATGTTTTAATAATGTGTTTCCTAAATTTAACTATTGTAGTGATTCAATTGAATGCTTAATGATATATTTTACTTGTTGTTGATACATGCTTATATATGCTTAGTGTCATGTGTGTATATAATGATAATGTATTTCCTACTGTGACTCAGTTGGAGTCTGACACCCTATTTACATATTAAACAAATGCTGAATGAATAAACTGAGTAGCGATTGTGGGATGCTACAGAGGTGCCATGTGAACCATTTATTTGGATTCTATAAATATTTACTTTGATTTACTATTTATTTCTTTGAACATTTTATATAAACTATTTGATTATGAAATGAATGAATTAGATTAGTTTATGAGTTGTTAAAGATGTTTTAAGTACATGTAACTCGCCTAGAATATTTAACAAAAAAAACAAGAGAGTAAGATCAAGACGTTTACTTTTTAATGCCACCAAGATCACATCGATCTGATGAACGGTTAGAAAGAAATATCTTTTGTAACACTGACTGTTCAATTGTAACAGTCCACAAAATAGTTTTATATTTTGGTTTTGGATATCATATAAGAGAACCCTAGAGGGTTTTTGTTCTGACTCAAAATAGGAAAGTTTGAGATCCGTGTCTTAGCTTTCCAACGACTATAAAAATATGGGTTTTCAATGTTAGATGATTAAGATATAGATCTGAGAACAAAAGATATTTTATAGATTTTTGAGAAAATTTGAATAAAGGTTGCAAAATTCATGAGGTTTGCATATGAGAAGGGTAAAAAGGTCCTAAAAGAAATGACAACCTGCATAGTTATCCATTTGGTGGATTTGGTAACTTATGGGGCATTTTAGAAATGCATCATTTTTGTCATACAGTACGGTCATTTTCTGATAGAAAACACCATATTATTAAACTTTGGCCAATTGTTGTAGAGATCTTGCACAAAAATCAACTGTTTTAAATGGGAAAATATTATCTACCCTCTAATATAAATGGCCTATTCCATTAGATTAATGGGTTTTTTTTGTAGATCAAGCCCTACAGACATGATCTATATGGTTTTTTTGGTCAAAAACATGTTTTAGATTGTCCGATCACATAATCTAAGCAAATCTTTTACAAGTTTCAAAATTCAATGATCCAAAATGTGTAAAAATTTCATGATTTTAAGAAAATCATATTTTTAAGACAAAATTAGTCAATCAAAAGTGTGTTTCCTAGTGCATAGACCATGATGAAATAAAACTTCCATGCATGAGTTTTAGCTAAAAAGTATGGTACTCTATGTTGTAAATTGAGGTCAGTTTTTGTATATGGTCTTAGTTGAATGCATGTGCTAGAATTTTTATGGTAATTTCTACTGTCATGCCTGTTTTGGATTTTATCATGGTTGATGCAAATATTCAATTTCAAGCAATATTTAAGGCTGAAATGAGTTCCGATTGATTGGTAGAAGGTGTAGAAATTGAGTAAATCAAATGATGTGGAGTTATGCTCTTGTTTGGAGGAGTTTTGTGCATTCTTATATGGTTAGATATATATCTAGGGTCATATTGCAAGTGGTTTGTGTAGGGTTGCTGCATGTAACAACATTTGAAAGGTGAAGGAATAGTGTATGTTGTGTGTGACTCTCTAAAGTTTACTTTTTATGCTCAAGTGTAGAAGATCTTGGTAAGAAATTTTTTAGTAAAGAAAAGATGACTACAAATAATCCTCCAAAGAATGATTCTAATGTTGAATCATCTACTACAAGTGTGACAAAGGCTACAATTGGGAGATTGTCTACTCCAAATGACAAATTAAGTTTCTAAATCACTAATGTTAATTTTGATGGAAGGAATTATGAAGGGTGGTCTCTGTCCGTAAGGATTGCTAGAGGTGAGAAGAAGAAACTTAGCTACATAAATGGAGGAATTATGAAGCTAGAGGAAAAATAACCCCAATTATGGATATTGCAAGTGATTTTTTTTTCATAATGCCATGGCTTGTACAATCTTTTGATCATTCTATCGGTGAGACCTTCATGAATTTTGATACCGCTAAAGAAATATGGATGTCATGTTTGATGTGCATTCAAGAAAGACCAATGTGGTGAAGAAATGTGACATCATGGACATGATTCATAATTGCAAATAAGGGGCCACACTTTGAATGAATATTACAATGAACATTGGAGGCTTTGGGAAGAATTGAGTCTCCAAGATAAAGTTAGGAGCCCTCATGTAAACACCCCAAATTCTCCAAAAAATTCAAAAAGTCCCTTTTTGTCCCTAGCATTCACCTTTTGAGATATTCAGAAGGACAATTATGTAAATATCCATTCATTCTCGGATTCACCGGTTGAAGATCTGAAATCCAAATTCATTTCCATATCTGACCCAATTTTGGATCCAAATCCAATTATGAGTCCAGACCTTCCATTTTTCAAAAAATCAAAAAAATCAATTCTTTGTATTTTCTCAGATATCTTATCGGGATCCGATCTCAATTCAAGATCCAAACTCAGTATTTTCTCATAATATCAGATCCAGACCCATTTTGAAACCCAATTTCTGAAATTAACCCTGTATTTTCCCAAAAAACCTCATTTTCAGAAAATCTTTAAATTTCAAAATGAATATTTTACAAAAACATCTTCAAAAATCTTATATGGGTCCTAAAATCCCTCATTTTCCCTCATATTTTTAGATCTTTAAAATATAAAAAAGAAATTTCAAAAAAAGTGGTTCTACCCATCTTTTGAAAACCTTTTGTTTAAAAGATCACCTTTTTGAAAATTTCAAAAAATGGAGGACCTCTCTTGAAAATACTCTAACGGCCTTCTGTTATAAAACAAAGCTGAAGGAGTCGATGATCTCCCATCGCTTCTTCACCCCAGCACCCTCTCTTTAATCGCTTGTTCACCCTTCCATTACCTCTTATCACCTTCCTCTTCCTCTCGGTCGTTTTCTTCTCCTTCTTTCCCTCTTCTCTTCCCTTTCCCACTTCGTTTCCTCTACTTGATCAATCGAAAAGAGAGCAATATCCAACAATGACAGAGCTGAGAAAAAGCATTTCTCCAATCTGAGCCAGCTTCATCCACGGTGAGTAACTATTTCCTCTTCTATTTGCTTCTCTTTTCTCTCCTCCGCCCCATCTCATTTCACGATCTCTAAATTCTTGTTTATCTTATAAAATCGATAATTCTGCTACATCTCATCATAATTGCTTTATTTTGTTATTTGCTCTGCCTTCTCTGTTGATCGTCGTTTTCCTTTTATATATATATATATATATATATATATATATATATATATTATCACATCATATGTTTATACTTACTACAACATAGGTGTATATTTTCAATTCTGCAGTTTCGTGGTAAGCATATGCTTATGCTCTGTTATAGCATAAGCCTATGCTTTCACTCCTGGAATTTCACTGTAGCACATGTTTATGCTTCACTATAGCATAAACGTGTGTTTTTCTTCCTTTTTGCTAGAATTGTTAGCATCTGTACAACCGAATAGTTTTCCATTCTTTTATTACATGTTCTATTTACTTCATTTCTTTTGTTCATCAATAGCATGCTTTGCAGCATCGATCAGCATATAGCAGCATCGATCTGCATAGTGCGACATTGTATTATGTTCTTTCTTTATGTTTTGTCTTAATTCATGTGCATTCTAGCATTTTTTTTTTACAAGTTGTTAAAATATTCATGGCTCACCACTGGACCCATCATTTGGTTCCACAAGCATCCTCATCACATTCTCTGCATTGTATTGTTTGAACATTTAGGTTAGGTTGTCATACTACTATGTTCTTGTATAGATCCCCTTTTGTTGTCCCAGTTTACATGGTGCAGATTTACATGTGGATAATATGGATAGAAGAAGAGTGCTAGAACAAGCGGTATGCAATGATGCTCATATCAGCACCGATATGCCCATCGTAATGATGTCCTTCTTCAAAAAAGAAAAGAAAAAATCTGATGGCATATCAGGCGATCTTATTTCCCATCTTTAATGATAATATCATTACAACAGTTGTTGTATTATTTGACCATTAAACTATGCATTTGTCTTCATTGCAACGTACTCATGTTTTCATTCCCATTTACATTTGGCATCCATTACATTTATATTGTGGCATCACCTCGTATTACCTTTTTTGTTGCATTTTTTCTTCTTCTTTTTCTTCTGTTTTGCTGCACTACATCCACTTATGTTTTCTGCACCACCTCCATCTGCTGGGTATAGCATCTGAGAACAACAATGAAAATGATCAAATGATAAGTGAATGCAAATCTGTATTGTCAGAGCTTACAGACAAAACTTTCTCTGGTTTAGAATATAATACATGTACTACCCAGGATCTCTTTCATCTGAAAAAAAAATACAGTGGAATTTTTAAAGGGCAGATCTAATGAGGTGACTTCAATGCAAACTATTGAACTTGATTCAATATGGTGGAATGCAACAATCTTGCTGTTAATGGCGATGAAGTGGAAAAACAAGCTCAAGGCTACACTGGATAATATACTACGGATTGATGCCAATAATGACATTGTTGTGATGTTACAAAAGCATATAGTTGCGGATTACCAAACATCAGAAGGGATATGAACTATCAATGCATGTATTGCACCTTTGTATCTACAAATCTGCACATTCACCTGCATTTCTTGTATATTGCTACACTTCACGAATCATATGTCATCCCAGCTCACTACCTAAGCACCTCATGCATGTGCAACATTATCTATATTCAATATGCTTACTACCCAGCACATTATCCTATTACCATTCCACAAATAATCAACATCCTGTTTCACCAGCATCACATGCATCTCTTCATCTTCACCTGCCCATCCTCAACACATTCCACTTTCATTTCCTGCATACCCACTACACTGTATACTATCAGCAAATGCACAACATCTCCTATACCCACCACACAGCAACACTTACCCTGTTGCACCTCATCACCACCTATCACTGCAGCACTTCAACACTGCTGCATCTTCACTTCACCAATGCAGAACACCCGTGTATCACCCAACACCATTGTCCCTCCATCCCCTCTAAAAATCTTTGCCAAGTTTGTGTATCGACCAATTCTAAGCTCAGGTTTTGCAATTCACTATCAGTACTGGTAATTTCAATACAAGTTTATGGTTCCGCCCCATGTTTAACTTCATCACCACATTCAGAAGTGGATTCTTCCTTGAATTTAACTTATGCATAAAATTCAAAATTAGGCCCTTTAATTCCCTCCTGGAATTCACCTCTGAGATTGCTTTCTTTGGTTTGCATTCCGTTCTTGACATCTTTTCCATCTTGACATTCTACATTTAGAGCTTCATTTGCATCTTTTTCTTCATGAAGTTCAACAACAAGTTCTTTGCTTCCTGAATGGATTGAAACCAAGTTTCCAGCATTTAGAGTTTCGCTGGCATCTTTTTCTTCATGAAGTTCAGCAGCAAGTTCTTTACTTCCTCATTAGATTGAAACTGAGCTTCCAACATTTGGAGTACTGTTGGCATCTTTTCTTCATAATGTTTAGCAGCAAGGTCTTTGATTGAAACCAAGCATCCAACCAGCTCCAAACACTCTATCTCACTGCTGCAATGCTTTATCTGCTACCACTTTCGCAGCACAACCTTCCACTTCCACCTACACCAGTATGATCACCTTCACTATACTCCACCTCACTCTGCATCCACGCTATCCCTTGCACCACAACAACCTTCAACATCCTTCTGCACTTGCACTTTCATCTTCTCATTTCATTTCACCTACTACTTATATGCTTCCAGCCATTTCCCGTACCTACCATCTTTAGCATGCAATTACCCTATCTATATTCACTTCACCTCCAGCCTGTTGCACCTCCTCACAACATTTGCTGCGCACTCATACCTTCACTTATTGTCACCACCCTGCAACATGTCACAACACCCCTACATATCATTACAAGCACCTGTAGTACTGCCATATCTGCTCAGCACCATCTTCCTTTGACACATCATTTACACTGCTGCACCTGTGTATTCATCATACACCTCTCCACTCTGTACACAACACTACACATCACTATCCACCATCACTTATTGTCACCACCCTGCAACATGTCACAACACCCCTACATATCATTACAAGCACTTGTAGTACTGCCATATCTGCTCAGCACCATCTTCCTTCGGCACATCATTTACACTGCTGCACCTGTGTATTCATCATACACCTCTTCACTCTGTACACAACACTACACAACACTATCCACCATTTCATTTCACCTACTCAGCACCTCTTCAACTTACTGCCTCTGTACACAACCTTCCCCTCTGTTTGGAGTGTTCAAAACAGCTTATAGCTGCTGGGTATTCACCCCCCCCCCCCAACCACCCCAACATTGGCAGAACATCTTCCATTTCATACACTTCCTTCACTTGCTACCCTCCATTTGCAGCATCTGCATCTCCACCTTGGCATGCTACATGTGTTTCTAGCAATGCATATCATGTGCATTTCTTCATTTAGCTTAGACATAATACTCAAGTCCTACCTATGCATTCTTCATTTAGCATAAGCATCATCCCTAGCTAAATGTATATGCACCTCTCATGTATATTTTCTTATTTAGCATGAACCATTGACATAAGCATAGCATGTTGTAGATGCATTTTCCATTAGAATAGGCATAATCATGTGCATTTGTGTTTTCAACATAGTATTTTCCATTTTCTTCTACATTTGCATTTTGTTAACTCAGTTTTTGCAGAAAAAGGTGAAAAATGTTGATTTCTTTTTCTCAAATTAGGAATTTTATATTTCAATTTCAATTCAAAATTGTAATAAGTTGATATTAAAAAGATTTTTTATTTTTCAGCTTAGAATAGAATGTATGAGCATATAGATCTCATAATTGACTGTGCCATCTCATTTTATTTTTATTTTTATTTCGAAAATCCACAATGGTGAAACATGAATGACACGTGCACCTTTCTAATAAAAGATAAATAATTCTAAGTAAATGATTCACATTTATGGCCATAGTCAAAATGTGAACAATACTTAGGATTTTTATCTTTTATGGAATAACATTTGACCTCCATTTAGGTCTCTTTTGAAAATCATCATATTTTTCTGAAATATTCTTTTCTTCCTTTATCAAAATTTAATATGTGAATTAACTTAAGATATATTTATGGCCATACTCATGGATATATTAAAAGTTAACTTCATTTTAAATCCTATAAAGGAAGAAAAATTTATTTTATTTTTTATTAGAATTCAAATATAGATTATATTATAATACATTTGTGACCATAGTCATGAATATATTATGATTTAATCTTGTTTAAATTCTATTAAAGAATAAAATATGCTTTTAAATTCTAATCTTTAAATAAATTTCAAAGCATTCATCATTTAGGATAGAATTGCATTCTTTCTCAAATTATTTCAAAATATCTTCAAAATTCCTAGTGATTTTTTAGATAAATTTTCAAAATACAGTTTTTATTTTCTAAATTCAAAATCATTTTCAACTTTTATTTACAAAATCAAAATCATCTTTCCCACTCAATTTTGAATCCTATTCCAAATTCTCATTTTTCAACTTTCAAATCTTACTTCTAAACTTCACATTTTCTGAATTCCATATTCAAACTTTGAAATTCATCTCAAATTCACATATTAAAGTTTGAATTCTTTATTTTTATTTCAAAATCCAAAAATCTCCAAGTTCTATCTAAATTCTGGGTTTAATTTTTAATTTAACTCTAAATTGAAATTCATTTTGAGATTCCAAATCAAATTTTGAGATTTACTTTAAATTTTGAAATCAATTCAATATTCTAGCTTCAAAATTCAATTCAATTCAGTTTTCTAAATTCAACTTCTATTTTCAAATTCAAAATCCAATTTCAAAATTTTATTTTAAAGTCATAAATTTCTTATTTCCAATTTCCAAATTCATTCTTTGAATATCAATTCCAATTCCAATTTCGAAGTTAAATTTCAAGTTTTAGATTCAATCCAAATTCCAGTTTCCAATTCCGTTTCCAATTCCATTTCCAATTCCAAATCTTCCATCTTTAATTCAAATTTCAATCTAATTTCAATCTTTGATCTCAGTTATGATTTCAATTTCAGAATTTCAAGTTTTCTTTCTACAATCTCAGATTCACTTCAAATTCTAAGTTTAGATTCAAATTTTAGTTTTTCAAAATAAAGTTCAATCTTTGAATCTCTTCTTCAAGGATATTTTCAAACTTATTTCAAATTCACTTGGAAAAACCCAAGATTTTTGAAGCATCTTCTCAAAAGCATGCATCTTTGCATTTTCATTACACAAGCATGATTCAATGTGCATTTTAGGATTTTTTAGAATAATCATTTAGACAAAGTTAGGCAAAGCAAAAAGCATTAATTGGATCCTTAGTTCAATTAGCCCTGGTAAAGGTGCCAGGAATGGTTGAACCTCGTACTAAGGAGTGAATCCCGTCACTCTATTTTTTCTCACAAATTTTCAAAAATGGAGGTCAGTAAAGTTTCAAATCTTTTTCAAATAAAGGTAAAGTGAGACCTTGGAAAAGAGTTTCTTTTCTTTCTTTCTTTCTTTCTTTCTTTCTCTTCTCTCTTCTTTCTTTCTTTTTCCCCTTCAAAAAGGGAAAAGGGGCAGAAAGGAAAAATAAAGAGAGAAAAAGGAAAAGGGAAAATTTTGCAACGATCACAGAAGTGACGACCGTGATGAGACCTGTCTTTGTCTGGTCAAATTTGTGCCTTTGCTTTGCTTAAAATTGTCTAAGTCATTATTCTACAAATGTCAGCTTCATTTTCATGCAAACCTTAGTTGCGTAGACTCTGTCAGAGTTGACATAATGCATATAGGATTTAAGTATGGTTTGATAGAACCATATTGAAGAGATTTATTCTTGCTTATTTAGACTTAGGTCTGAAATACAACTCTCGTCAATTTAGGGATTGAATGTAAACATTGTATACAAGTGTATGCTTCTTATGAATTTCAAAACTTTATCCCTTTAGAACTCTGCATTAAAGTCATCTGATTTCTTGCATATTGAGCATATGTTCAAAACATCCCTACCTATATTGTCTCGGTCTTCACGTTGTTGGGCTGTCTCACTGAACCATAGTTCGAGAGAGAGTCTCACAACTGGACCACTTATTTGGGTTAACACCCACTTGCCACGTACTAAGGGCCATAGTTCGAAGTATATCGGCAGGCGCTCAAGGATGCCGAGAAAACCTTACCTTAGAACCGAAGATATCTTGATTGAAATTAGATGATCTAAAACCCTAGAGTTAGGATTAAGGTCCTATAAGTCTTTTCAAATATTGCATTTATAGTCAGCTTTTAGGAAGTGTTGTTATGTTCATCATTGCTTGTGTAATTTTGCTTCTTTTGTAGATATTATCTTGTAAATCCTCATTTACTTCACCTTTTCAAAACCCTGGATATTTATTTCAAAAATTTTTCTATTTCTCAAAATCCAGGTATGTATTCCTCTTTCTATATTTCTTTAAAATAATTTTCTTAAACTCTCGATATTTTTCTTAAAAAGAGTTTCCTGTATTTCTCAAAATCTAGGTATATATTTCTCTTTCCATATTTCTTCAGAATTATTTTCTAAAATTTTAGATATTTGTTTTGAAGTCTCCTTCTATTTTTCAAAAATCCAGGTGTATTTTCCTTTTCTTCTTTTGATCTTGATTCCTTCAATTTTTCTGATCCTGCCTGCAATTTTTCAAATTTTAAATCTTTGTCATCTATTTTTTAAACTTTCATTTCTTCATATCTTCTAGTACATCTTCTGATTCTATTTTGCCTTTTCACAATAAAATCTCTTTTCGTCAAATAGATATCCTTTTCAAAATAGCATTTCCCTTTATATTCTAGTTGTTTATTCCTCCCCACGGAGTAACAACGCAATTGTCACAAATTTTGTGATGACCCAATCCCTGGTAATGGGATATCATTTTTTATCAACCTGATTCCTTCTTTTGTCAAAATTTCTTTCAATTTTTTTTTCTAAAATATCTCATTTTCAAGTTATCCTATTTTTCTCAAATAAGCCTTCTTCAAATATTATTCCTCCTTCCCTGTTATATTGGGGCATTTTTTTATGAAAATTCATTTTCCAAAAGCCCTGTATGCAGGCAGGATCAAATAAAATCTTTCGTCATTAATTTTTGTCAAATATCCCCGTTCAGGATAAGGGATTAATCCTGAAAATTAGACCACATACAACTAACTATGATGGTTCATTTAAATCATAAATTAAGAATCTTTCATCAAGAATTTCCCTTTCAAATTCAAACCTCAGGTTGTCTCTCTTCAAATTGAGATTTCCCCTTCAGGTTAAGGGATAAACCTGAGCTTCCCCTTCACGTTAAGGGATAAACCTGAACCTCGTTCTTCGAGGTATTTCCCTTCAGGTTAAGGGATAAACCTGAGCTTCCCCTTTAGGTTAAGGGATAAACATGAGCTTTCCTTTCAGGTTAAGGGATAAACCTGAACCTCCTTCTAAAGAGATATTTCTTCATTCTCTGTTCAGGATAAGGGGTTAATCCAAAAAATCATACCACATACATCTAAGTATGATGGTCCATTCAAATCCCAAATTTTCCATTTTCCAAATTCAAGCTCCAGGTTTACTCTGTTCAAATTTTCTTCTTCCCCTTCAGGTTAAGGAATAAACCTGAGATTCCTCGTTCATGATAAGGGGTTAATTATGAAAATCAGACCACATACAACTAACTATGATGGTCCATTCAAATCATAAACTAAGAATCTTTCTTCAAGAATTTCCATTTTCTGAATTCAACCCAGTGATCCTTAGGTTGAACCCCTATGGAATGGATAGTTCGTAGGTTGAACCCATGTTGAACCAATGTGATCCTTAGGTTGAACCCCTATGGAATCAATAGTTTGTAGGTTAAACCCCTGCTGAACCGATGTGATCCTTAGGTTGAACTCCTATGCAATCAATAGTTCGTAGGTTGAACCCCTGTTGAACCGATGTGATCCTTAGGTTGAACCCCTATGGAATCGATAGTTCGTAGGTTGAACCCCTATTAAACCAATGTGATCCTTAGGTTGAACCCTTATGAAATCGATAGTATGTAGGTTGAACCCCTGCTGAACCGATGTGATCCTTAGGTTGAACCCCTATGGAATCTATAGTTCGTAGGTTGAACCCCTGCTGAACCGATATGATCCTTAGGTTGAACCCCTATGGAATCAATAGTTCATAGGTTGAACCCCTATAGAATCGATAGTTCGTAGGTTGAACCCCTGCTAAACTGATGTGATCCTTAGGTTGAACCCCTATGGAATCGATAGTTCGTAGGTTGAACCCCTCCTGAACCGATGTGATCCTTAGGTTGAACCCCTATAGAATCGATAGTTCATAGGTTGAACCCCTACTGAACCGATGTGATCCTTAGGTTGAATCCCTATGGAATCGATATGATCCTTAGGTTGAACCTCTATGGAATCGATAGTTTGTAGGTTGAACCCCTGCTGAACCGATGTGATCCCTAGGTTGAACCCCTATGAAATCAATAGTCCTTAGGTTGAACCCCTATTGGACTAGTGTTTTTCAAAAATGTGATTTGTAGGTTGAATTTCTACTGATCCACAGTCCTTAGGTTGAACCCTTGTTGGACTAGTGTTTTTCAAAAATGTGATTTGTAGGTTGAATCCCTACTGATCCACAGTCCTTAGGTTGAACCCCTGTTGGACTAGTGTTTTTCAAAATGTGATCTGTAGGTTGAATTCCTACTGATCCACTGTCCTTAGGTTGAACCTCTTTTGGACTAGTATTTTTCAAAAATGTGATTTGTAGATTGAATTCCTATTGATCCGCAGTTCTTAGGTTGAACCCCTTTTGAACCAATTTCATTTTCGAAAATTTGATCTGTAGGTTGAATTTCTACTGATCCGCAGTCCTTAGGTTGAACCCCTGTCAGACTAGTGGTTTTCAAAAATGTGATTTATAGGTTGAATTCCTACTGATTTGCAGTCCTTAGGTTGAACCTCTGTCGGACTAGTGTTTTTTAAAAATGTGATTTGTAGGTTGAATTCCTACTGATCCGCAATCCTTAGGTTGAACCGCTTTTGGACTACTATTTTTCAAAAATGTGATATGTGGGTTGAATTCCGACTGATCCATGATCCTTAGGTTGAACCCCTTTTGGACTAATATTTTTCAAAAATGTGATATGTAGGTTGAATTTCTACTGATCTGCAGTCCTTACGTTGAACCCCTGTCGGACTAGTGTTTTTCAAAAATGTGATCTGTGGGTTGAATTTCTACTGATCCGTAGTACTTAGGTTAAACCCCTTTTTGGACCAGTGTTTTTCAAAAATGTGATATGTAGGTTGAATTCCTATTGATTCACATTCCTTAGGTTGAACCCCTTTTGGACCAATGTTTCTCAAAAATGTAATCTGTAGGTTGAATTCCTACTGATTCACGACTCTTAGGTTGAACCCCTTTTGAACTAATCCCATTTTCAAAAATTCGATCTGTAGGTTGAATTCCTTCTGATCCAAGGTTCTTAGGTTGAATCCCTTTTAAACCAACTTTTTTTCAAAAATTCAATCTGTGGGTAGAATCCCTAGTGATCCAATTTCCTTTGCGGTTCTTAGGTCGAATCCCTACTGAACCGATGTTATTTTTAATTAAATCAGTGTTGTTCTTAGTTTTCACATTACTTCTTTTAAATTTCAGCTCAAGGTCCCATCAAAATCAATATTAAATAATTATTTCATAAAGGATTCTTGAGCATTTTGCCAATTTGCTAAAAACAGTCATTGATTCCAATATTTGACTGCACAAGAGAATCACATCGTATTACCTCTAGTATTCTTTCCAAAAGGTGAAGTTTCTTGTGAAAAATAGCAAAATTCAAACCTTTTCTCTATTGATCAACCAAAAGGATAAGAGAAATATCCTTGGTATGATAAGCGAAGAAAATATTCAATGTTGTTGAAAAGCAAGAAGCGAAATGATATTGATCATAGCTATGGTGCATTTTGAAAGATGATTCTTCTGGCAAGAAAAGCAATGAAAGTATTATGAGCAATAAAAAGTTCATTCAATTTTCCGATAAAGCAAGTATAATTGATTATCCGCAAAAGGGATCTCTCAACTATCATCAAGTTGAAGACTGATATGCGAGTTAGATCCCTGGGGACAAAGAAGATTCAGATCACCTCCAAGACGAAGGAGTGTGTGACATATCTTTCAAGGGAAAGTTCAAATCATAGCCAAGTTGAAGGCCAATGCGATGAACCTCCCGACAAGCCCTAAAAGATATTTGATTCATACTATCAAAAGATTTTGATCAAAAGAGACATCTTTATCAAACTCTGGGGACAAGGAAAACCTTGATCATCTCCAAATTGAAGGAGTGTGTGAAGTGTTCTTCTAGGAAAAATCTGAACATTTCCAAGTTGAAGGATGATGCGATAAAATTTTCGCTAAACTCTAACAAAAAAATTCATTCTATGTCTCAGAAGGTGCAAAAGTATATCTCAAATATCAAAAGTGCCAAGAATCATCTTTTCTCATGCAAAATTCTCTTATCAATATCTTTTCACTACTTGCTTTTATGAGATTGAAAATATTTCTTTTCTTTTCATATCAAGGAAATGGATAGCTTCCTTGAATAAAATCATTAGCGCTAAAATTTGAACTTTACTCTTGAATCCGGGGAGTTAAACCTCATTTGAAGGAAATACTCTAGGTAAAAAAAGAATATCTTTTGCACATACGTGCACATTCTCAAGCATTTGAATCAACTACATTTTTTCCTTATTGGCAATTTTTTTTTGGTTATCCCAAAAATGAAATAAATACTCAATATCTATTTTGATGTAACCTAGCATGGTTTACATTTTTTTAAAAGAGTTGCCTCATTCTAATGAGGTATTTTTTCCAGTCCCATCATGGTTTTTCCTATCCCGACGAGGAATCCATGTCTTTCATATCCTTTCGGGTAAGGATTGTACCTGAACCTTATCTCACGAGATATTTTTCAAAAAATGTCCTATCGTGGTTTCCCCATTCAGGTAAGGGTTAAACTTGAAATTTATTTTGAAATATCTTCGTTCCATCTAGGTTAAGGGTTAAACCTGAGTCTTTCCAAAAAGCTTATTTTGTCTCAGCCATGAAACTTTTTCAAAATCTCTATTCTCCACCATCTCAGAATCTTCATCCCAAAGTCCCATCACGATTTCCTCATTTCCTTCTATCCAAATTATTTTCTTCTCGAGGATTTCATTTCCTCCCAAAGCCATTCAGAACAAGGTGTTAAACCTGAAAATAATATTTCACAAAACAATTCTTCCACATCCAATTTAGATTTTCTGACTGGGGC
Source organism: Nuphar pumila (assembly GCF_984573655.1). Lineage (NCBI taxonomy): Eukaryota > Viridiplantae > Streptophyta > Magnoliopsida > Nymphaeales > Nymphaeaceae > Nuphar > Nuphar pumila. The sequence continues at coordinate 84,507,109 of NC_143260.1, read as the reverse complement.
ATTTTAAAATTTGGTGTGTTGTCTTTGCCACTAAGCTTGGCTTTTAACCGGCTTAGCAGCAAAGAGGGGCATCTGTAAACACCCCAAATTTTCCAAAAAATTCAAAAATTCTGTTTTTGCCCTAACATTCACCTTCTGAGATATTCAGAAGGGCAATTGTTTAAATATCCATTTATTCTCGGATTCACTGGTTGAAGATCCGAAATCCAAATTCAATTTCCATATTTGACCCAATTTTGGATCCAGATCTGATATCCAAATCCAATTCTGAGTCCGGACCTTCCATTTTTCAAAAAATAAAAAAAATCAATTCTTTGTATTTTCTCAGATATCTTATCGGGATCCGATCTCAATTCAAGATCCAAACTCAGTATTTTCTCAAAATATCGGATCCAGGCCCATTTTAAAACCCAATTTTTGAAATTAACCCTGTATTTTCCCAAAAACCTCATTTTCAGAAAATCTTTAAATTTCAAAATGAATATTTTATAAAAGCATCTTCAAAAATCTTATCTGGATCCTAAAATCCCTCATTTTTCCTCATATTTTTAGATCTTCAAAACATAAAAAAAAAATTTAAAAAAGTGGTTCTACCCATCTTTTTGAAAACCTTTTGTTTAAAAGATCACCCTTTTGAAAATTTCAAAAAATTAAGGACCTCTATTGAAAATACTCTAACGGCCTTCCGTTATAAAACAGAGTCGAAGGAGTCGATGATCTCCAATCGCTTCTTCGCCCTAGCACCCTCTCTTTGATCGCTTGTTCACTCTTCCATTACCTCTGATCGCCTTCCTCTTCCTCTCGATTCTTTTCTTCTCCTACTTCCCCTCTTCTCTTCCCTTTCCCACTTCGTTTCCTCTACTTGATCAATCGAAAAGAGAGCAATATCCAACAACGACAGAGCTGAAAAAAAGCATTTCTCCAATCTGAGCCAGCTTCATCTACGGTGAGTAACTATTTCCTCTTCTATTTGCTTCTATTTTCTCTCCTCCGCCCCATCTCATTTCACGATCTCTGAATTCTTGTTTATCTTATAAAATTGACAATTCTGCTACATCTCATTATAATTGCATTATTTTGTTATTTGCTCTGCCTTCTCTGTTGATCATCGTTTTCCTTTATATATATATATATATATATATATATATATATATATATATATATATATATACATTTTATCACAACATATGTTCATACTTACTGCAGCATAGGTGTATATTTTCAATTCTGCAGTTTCGTGTTAAGCATATGCTTATGTTCTGCTATAGCATAAGCCTATGCTTTCACTCCTGGAATTTCAGTGTAGCACATGTTTATGCTTCGCTATAGCATAGACATGTGTTTTTCTTCCTTTCTGCGAGAATCGTTAGCATCTGTCCAACCGAATAGTTTTCCTTTCTTTTATTACATGTTTTGTTTGCTTCATTTCTTCTGTTCATCAATAGCATGCTTTGCAGCATCGATCAGCATATAGCAGCATCGATCCGCATAATGCGACATTGTATTATGTTCCTTCTTTATATTTTGTCTTAATTCATGTGTGTTCTAGCATTTCTTTTTTACAAGTTGTTGTTAAAATATTCATGGCTCACCACTGGACCCATAATTTGGTTCCACAAGCATCCTCATCATATTCTTTGCATTGTATTGTTCGAACATTTGGGTTGGGTTGTCATACTACTATGTTGTTGTATAGATCCCCTTTTCTTGTCCCAGTTTACATGGTGCAGGTTTACATGTGGATAATATGGATAGAAGAAGAGTGCAAGAACAAGAGGTATCCAATGATGCCTCATATGAGCACCGATATGCCCATCGTAATGATGTCCTTCAAAAAAGAAGAAAAAAATACTTATGGCATATCAGGCGATCTTATTTTCCTTCCTCAATGATAATATCATTACAACAACTGCTGTATTATTTGACCATTAAACTGTGCATTTGTCTTCATTGCATTTAGGTATACACATACTCTTGTTTTCATTCACATTTACATTTGGCATCCAATACATTTATATTGTGGTATCACCTCGTATTACCTTTTTGTTGCATTTTTTCTTCTTTTTCTTCTTCTGTTTCACTGCACTACATCCACTTCTGTTTTCTGGACCACCTCCATCTGCTGGGTATAGCATCTGAGAACAACAATGAAAATGATCAAATGATAAGTGAATGTAAATATGTATTGTCAGAGCTTACAAACAAAACTTTGTCTGGTTTAGAATGTAATACATGTACGACCAAGGATCTCTTTCATCTGAAAAAAAAATATAGTGGAATTTTTAAGGGGCAGATCTAATGAGGTGACTTCAATGCAAACTATTGAACTTGATTCAATATGGTGGAATGCAACAATCTTGTTGTTAATGGCGATGAAGTGGAAAAACAAGCTCAAGACTACACTGGATAATATACTACGGATTGATGCCAACAATGACATTGTTGTGATGTTACAAAAGCATATAGTTGCAAATTACCAAACATCTGAAGGGATATGAACTATCAATGCATGTATTGCACCTTTGTATCTACAAATCTGCACATTCACCTGCATTTCCTGTATATTGCTACACTTCACCAATCATATGTCATCCCAGCTCACTACCTAAGCACCTCATGCACGTGCAACATTATCTATATTCAATATGCTTACTACCCAGCACATTACCCTATTACCATTCCACAAACAATCAGCATCCTATTTCACCAGCATCACATGCATCTCTTCATCTTCACCTGCCCATCCTCAACACATTCCACTTTCATTTCCTGCATACCCACTACACTGTATACTATCAGCAAATGCACAACATCTTCTATACCCACCACACAGCGGCACTTACCCTGTTGCACCTTATCACCACCTATCACCGCAACACTTCAACACTGTTGCACCTTCACTTCACCAATGCACAACACCTGTGTATCACCCAACACCATTGTCCCTCCATCCCCTCTAAAAATCTTTGCCAAGTTTGTGTATCGACCAATTGTAAGCTTAGGTTTTGCAACTCACTATCAGTACTGGTAATTTCAATACCAGCTTCTGGTTCCGCCCCATGTTTAACTTCATCAACACATTCAGAAGTGGATTCTTCCTTGAATTTAACTTTTGCATAAAATTCAGAATTGGGCCATTCAATTCCCTCCTGGAATCCACCTCTGAGATTGCTTTCTTTGGTTTGCATTATGTTCTTGACATCTTTCCCATCTTGACATTCTACATTTAGAGCTTCATTTGCATCTTTTTCTTCATGAAGTTCAACAACAAGTTCTTTGCTTCCTGAATGGATTGAAACCAAGTTTCCAGCATTTAGAGTTTCACTGGCATCTTTTTCTTCATGAAGTTCAGCAGCAAGTTCTTTACTTCCAACATTTGGAGTACTGTTGGCATCTTTTCTTCACAATGTTTAGCAGCAACGTCTCTGATTGAAACCAAGCATCCAACCAGCTCCAAACACTCCAACTCACTGCTGCAATGCTTCATCTGCTACCACTTTCGCAGCACAGCCTTCCACTTCCACCTGCACCAGTATGATCACCTTCACTATACTCCACCTCACTCTGCATCCACGCTATCCCTTGCACCACAGAGCCCTTCAGCATCCTTCTGCACTTGCACTTTCATCTTCTCATTTCATTTCACCTACTACTTATATGCTTCCAGCCATTCCCCGTACCTACCATCTTTAGCATGGCAATTACTCTATCTACATTCACTTCACCTCCAGCCTGTTGCACTTCCTCACAACATCTGTTGCGCACTCATACCTTCACTTGTTGTCACCACCCTGCAACATGTCACAACACCCCTACATAACATTACAAGCACCCGTAGTACTGCCATATCTGCTCAGCACCATCTCCACCTCCTTCGGCACATCATTTACACTGTTGCACCTGTGTTTTCATCATACACCTCTCCACTCTATACACAACCCTACACAACACTATCTACCATTTCATTTTACCTACTCAACACCTCTTCAGCTTGCTGCCCCTGTACACAACCTTCCCCCTTGTTTGGAGTGTTCACAACAGCTTATAGCTGCTGGGTATTCACAACCCCCCCCCCCCCCCCCACACACACACACACACACACCAACACTGGCAGCACATCTTCCATTTCATATACATCCTTCACTTGCTGCCCTCCATTTGCAGCATCTGCATCTTCACCTTGGCATGCTGCATGTGTTTCTAGCTATGCATATCATGTGCATTTCTTTATTTAGCTTAGACATAATACTTAGGTCATATCTATGCATTCTTCATTTATCATAAGTATTATTCCTAGCTAAATGCATATGCACCTCTCATGTATATTTTCTCATTTAGAATGAACCATTGACATAAGCATAGCATGTTGTATATGCATTTTCCATTAGAATAGGCATAATCATGTGCATTTGTGTTTTCAACATAGTATTTTCCATTTTCTTCTATATTTTCATTTTGTTAACTCAGTTTTTGCAGAAAAAAGGTGAAAAATGTTGATTTCTTTTTCTCAAATTAGGAATTTTATATTTCAATTTCAATTCAAAATTGTAATAAGTTGATATTAAAAAGATTTTTTATTTTTCAGCTTAGAATAGAATGTATGAGCATATAGATCTCATAATTGACTGTGCCATCTCATTTTATTTTTATTTTTATTTCAAAAATCCACAATGGTGAAACATGAATGACACGTGCACCTTTCTAATAAAAGGTAAATAATTCTAAGTAAATGATTCACATTTATTGCCATAGTCAAAATGTGAACAATACTTAGGATTTTTATCTTTTATGGAATAACATTTGACCTCCATTTAGGTCTCTTTTGAAAATCATATTTTTCTGAAATATTCTTTTCTTCCTTTATCAAAATTTAATATGTGAATTAACTTAAGATATATTTATGGCCATAGTCATGGATATATTAAAAGTTAACTTCATTTTAAATCCTATAAAGGAACAAAAATTTATTTTATTCTTTATTAGAATTCAAATATAGATTATATTATAATACATTTGTGACCATAGTCATGAATGTATTATGATTTAATATTGTTTCAATTCTATTAAAGAATAAAATATGCTTTTAAATTCTAATCTTTAAATAAATTTCAAAGCATTCATCATTTAGGATAGAATTGCATTCTTTCTCAAATTATTTCAAAATATCTTCAAAATTCCTAGTGATTTTTTAGATAAATTTTCAAAATACAGTTTTTATTTTCTAAATTCAAAATCATTTTCAACTTTTATTTACAAAATCAAAATCATCTTTCCCACTCAATTTTGAATCCTATTCCAAATTCTCATTTTTCAACTTTCAATTCTTACTTCTAAACTTCACATTTTCTGAATTCCATATTCAAACTTTGAAATTCATCTCAAATTCAAATATTAAAGTTTAAATTCTTTATTTTCATTTCAAAATCCAAAAATCTCCAAGTTCTATCTAAATTCTGGGTTTAATTTTTAATTTAACTCTAAATTGAAATTCATTTTGAGATTCCAAATCAAATTTTGAGATTTACTTTAAATTTTGAAATCAATTCAATATTCTAGCTTCAAAACTCAATTCAATTCAATTTTCTAAATTCAACTTTTATTTTCAAATTCAAAATCCAATTTCAAAAGTTTATTTTAAATTCATAAATTTCCAATTTCCAAATTCATTCTTTGAATATCAATTCCAATTCTAATTTCGAAGTTAAATTTTAAGTTTTAGATTCAATCCAAATTCCAGTTTCCAATTCCATTTCTAATTCCAAATCTTCCATCTTCAATTCAAATTTCAATCTATTTTCAATCTTTGATCTCAGTTATGATTTCAATTTCAGAATTTTAAGTTTTCTTTCTACAATCTCAGATTCACTTCAAATTCTAAGTTTAGATTTGAATTTTAGTTTTTCAAAACAAAGTTCAATCTTTGAATCTCTTCTTCAAGGATATTTTCAAACTTATTTCAATTTCACTTGGAAAAACCCAAGATTTTTGAAGCATCTTCTCAAAAGCATGCATATTTGCATTTTCATTACACAAGCATGACTCAATATGCATTTTAAGATTTTTTAGAATAATCATTTAGACAAATTTAGGCAAAGCAAAAGGCATTAATTCGATCTTTGGTTCAATTACCTCTAGTAAAGGTGTCAGGAACGGTTGAACCTCATACCGCCGAGCGAATCCTGTCTCTCCATTTTTTCCTGCAAATTTTCAAAAACGGAGTCGTGTAAAGTTTTATATCTTTTTCAAATAAAGGTCAAGTGAGACCTTGCAAAAGAGTTTCTTTTCTTTCTTTCTTTCTTTCTTTCTCTTCTCTCTTCTTTCTTTCTTTTTTCCCTTCAAAAAGAGAAAAGGGGAGGAAAGGAAAAAGAAGAGGAAAGAGAGAAAAAGGAAAAGAAAAAATTTTGCAACGATCACACTTCATTGTGTGAAAGAGAGGCGAGAAGAGAAGAAAGGAAAGTATTTGGTTTGTTGTGTGGACTGGATAATGATTATGATCACATCAATTAAAGTACTATGGGCCATGAAGAACTAACTTCTCTTGGCATGTTATACACCTTACTTCAAAGTGAGAAAAACTGAAAGGATTTAATCACCTTGTATGAACAAAGCATTGAAAGGTCGACTATCCTTAGTGAGAACATGGGAAGCATTCTTATGTAGACATGGCAGAGGTTTCACTTTTGAAAATGAGAAGGATAAACTCAAATGCACTCATTATGGGAAGACAAGGCATATCAGGGAATAATGCTCAGATCTAGTGAAAAGTCCAACATAAAGGTAATCAAGCTTTCAATATGAGATAGGAAAAAAAGGAAGATCGTAGGGATAAAGAGATGGATTTCTTAATGAAAAGAATCTAGGAGTTGGAGTTGAGGTTGTGTCACCCTCCACATCCAAGACCTATCTTTCAAAGAAAGGTATAGGTATTTCAGCCTACTCAGTATCTACTTCATGAATTATAGATGTGAGAGCCACTAATCACATGACGGGTTTGAAATCTTTATTCTCAAGCTATCAAGCATTTAATTAATGTGTTTAAAATTGGCTGATGGGTCACCATCAACTATTCTCGAAAAAAAATTGGTTCACATAACTAACTTTTTTTTACATTCAATACTTTATACACCTAAATTTCATGTGAGTTTATTATTTGAGTCGCTTACCAAAGATCTAAATTGTTGTGTGACATTCTTTCCAAATTACTGTGTATTTCAAGACTTGAAGACGGGGCAAATCTTTGATTGTGGACATGAGAAGAAGAGATTATATACCTTGAGTGCTCCCTAAGCCTTAGTGTCAAGTAGTGACCAGTTGTCATGTAACGAAAAGCCTATTTTGTTGTTGCACCCGATACTAGGGCATTTTTTCTTATATAGGTTGTGAGTTTTGTACCCTAATTTAGTCAAAGCTAGAAACAATTGCCATACAAAGTGAAACTTGTCATAAGGTTAAGCAGTGTAGGATGTTCTTTCTTGTTAGTGCTTCTAGAAGTTCTACACCTTTTGAGTTTATCCATTATAATGTATGGGGTCCAACTCTTCTATTTTAGGACACAAATACCTTGTTACTTTTGTTGATGACTTTTCATGAATGACAAATATTTATTTGTTGAAGTCTAAAGATAAAGTGTGTTTTATGTTTCAAATGTCTCACAAGATGGTTAAGACTCAATACCATGCATCAGTAAAGGTCCTTCATTCTGATAATGGGAGAAAATATATCTCTAAGAGTACAGAATTATCTGAGATATTGTGGACCAACATTCTTATGTAAAATGGAGTTGTTGAAAGAAGACTAGACACTTATTAGAAGTCGCTTGCGCCTTATTATTTGAAATGAATGTGCCTAAGTGCTATTGGTCTGTGCATCTTACCTTATCAATAGTATGCCTTCTAAAGTCATTGAAGGAAAGTCACCCATCATTGTTCTCAATCCACATACTCAAACCTTGTTACATCTAGAAAAGTTGGTTTCACTTGTTATGTACATGTAGCAAATGATTTCAATGATAAACTTGACCCTAGGACTAAAAAATTTGGTATCCTCCTCAAATAGGTTACAAGTGTTACGATCAAGTCACTAAAAGAGATATATTTATATAAATATTACTTTCGTTGAGAATGCTACATACTATAAGCACAGTGAAATGGAGGGAGAGCCCAGATTAGATATGTGGTATCTACACCTTACTTACCTATGGTTTTAATTAAAAATCCACCTCAAGAAGATAATAAAAGGAGTGAAGATAAACCTGAATGTGTCCAAACCTACTCAATGGGAAAAAGAAATACATTCATGGCTTTTATGTCCACTCTAAGAGATGAACTGGATTCAAGGACTTTAGTGGAGACACATTCAAGGACTTTAGTGGAGACACATGAAGGTAGAACCTAAAATCCTTCACAACTAGTAACTAAAAGGAAAGAGATCTTACACCTTATGTCCTATGTTCAACTTTATATCATACCATTTTGTGTCCCAGTCCTACAAAACATTTGTTTTCAATTATGAATCTAGATATGTTCCTATGAATGTTGAAGAGGAAATGAAAACTCCATTGTGGAGATATGCAATGATGCAATATATGAAAGCACTTGAATGGAACTTGACTTCGGAGTTTGTTACTCTAGCTTCTATAAAAATTATAGTTGGATGTAAATGGGTATACACTATAAAGTTCAAACCAGATGAATCAGTTGACAGACATAAAACAAGACATGGCAAAAGGATACACTCAAACTTAGTGTCTTTCTGCATAGTGATTTGAAGGTGGAGGCATATATCTCCTTCCCCCCTAGGTTTCTACAAGAAGGTGATATAGTATGCAAACTTAAAAAGAGAATTCATGGATTAAAATAATATCATCGAGCATGGTTTGAGAGGTTTAGTAGAGCCAATATTGACTTTGGATGGGCACCTTAGATCCTACACTCTTTTTCAAAAAAAAATCTCATCTCACAAATCTCATTGTGTATGTGGATGATATAGTTGTTATAGGTGATTTTTTTTTTTGAAAGGCAAGCTGGGGTCAGGCAGACCCCAACCAAGTATCATTAATTTAAGAATATAACATTAATACAGAGTTCATGTATCTCTCTTGTCAGGGAACCAATCCGGGGGGTGGTCCTTCAAAGATTTTTGGATCCTCCCTTAGCCAATTTCGCCAAAAGTCTCGCTGCATAATTAGTTTTAAACTAAATTTTTTGTATAACTATTCGATGACAACTATACAAAAAAATCCTCAGTTCATGAGGGATGAGATTGTCTTGATTCACACCATTAAAAAGATTTCCCCATTATAGCTGCTAGATCAGTCTTGCCTAATTCCAAAACTACTTTCAAGCCAAGATAACCCAGATTTAGAATCTTTGACCAGACGCACCACTCCTTGTTTCTAGGATTGTCATTAGCCATGTAACTCCCTATTGATATAAACCGACCTGTATGGTTTTTTATTTTGAACCCAAGTCGTTGATAGCCCCCTCAACTGGTCAAAAGAGTCCTACATACATATATAAAATCTATGTTTTGTAACAATGGATGTTTCACCTTAAAAACAACTCAAAATAAGTAAAACATGATTCTAAAATCAAGCCCTGGATGTGTAGAACATTTTAGTATTTTTATTCTTAATTTTTAGATTCATATTTTGAGAGAAACATATTGTTTTTCGAAATTGGTCAGATTAAAAATGGGAACAGAATAACAAAGATTTCAAAACTCAAAATGCATTCAATAATCAAGATCAAGGATGATATCAAACCATAATCAAGCATAATTATAGATATTTTAAACCTCTTTACAATGCATTACAACAATTAATTAGACTTTGTCAAGCTTACACAATAAATATATCAACATAATTTAACCCTAAATCATGGATCTATTCAAAGAAACATGTGCTTAACCCTAAATCACATAGAATCAATCAAAATCATTACATCATGACTTTTTGCAAAGATATTAGCATGCATTAATAATATGAAATACATTAACTAACATACTTATGTGAATCTAATTTGATTATGAAACATCAAACCCCAAAACCGATTTTGCCTAAGTCTCTCTACAAAATGGTTTTTCATGAATTAACATGAATCTAGGCATAAAAAACTCCAGAACTTAACACACATGGTTACATCATATTAAACCATTAACCACACATTATATGTGTTGAAATAAACCAAGATCTACATAAAAACATAGAACATAGGTCTCCCCAAAATATATGTCTACGCTATTGATGCACCTACCTCGTTCGGTGCTCGGTTGCAAACTCCTACGGTACCTGGCTTCAAAATTGGATGCAACACCTCAAAAACACAACCAGATTTAATGTGCAACCTTTAATGACAAATGGAACAACCTCTACAAAAGAGAAAGAATAGGAAAAGAGAAGAGAGAGATGGAGATAAAATTAAAAAAAGAGAGAAAGGTTGAAAGCATAAGAAGGAGAGAGAGGGCAAGAAGGTGGGACATCCCCCACCCCCACATTGTTTTCTCTTCTTCTTTGTTTCCAAAAAGCAATCCCAATCCCTATTTTAATCCTTCTAAACTTGTATTTATTTTATTATTTTTTTCGTTCTTCTTCCTTGACTTTCTTTCTTGCCATCTTTATGGAATTTCAAAAGGGATTCAAAAATTTTTAGAAACAAAATCCAGCCAAGGGCATGTGAGCCCACCTAGGGGTGTCCCACCCTCTTGGAGTAGCTTACATAATCAATTAATTAATTTAATTTTATTCAATTTATTAAATCCCCTAATTTTTAATTTGGATTTTAGGTCTATTTCAAATCATGGATTTCATTCCAAATCCAATCCAAACAGATTTTTACATCCTATATGGATTCAACTCCACATTCTAAACCCAAATTCATGTATATCTAAATCCAAATCCAAAATAAAAAATTCAAACTCTATTTAAATTCTAATTTACATGAATTTAATCCCTAAGTTAAATTTGAATCTCATTTTAACTTTAGTTAAAATTCCAATTCAATTGAGATTAACTTTTCAAATTAATAACACAATTAATTGTAATTTCAAAACCTTCTTAAATTAAAAAAATCATAAATTAGACATAAAATCATTATTTATTTATTAAAACAATTTCCAAAAAATTATGGGTATTATAGTGGCACGCCATGTCGTCTAACAATCTCTTCAACGTACAGATCAACTAATCTCTCCAAAGAGGCATTCCTTCTCATGGGTAAAATGTGCATAGACTTAGTGAGTCTATCAATAATTACCCATATGAAATCATTTTGTATGCGAGTTCTCGACAATCCAACAATGAAATCCATAGAAATGTCATCACATTTCTACTCTGAAATGTCCAAGAGTCTCAACAAACTACCAAGCCTCTGGTGTTCGGTCTTTACTCTTTGGCAGGTGAGACATCTAGACATGTACTCGACAATGTCTCTCTTTATATCATGCCACCAAAAATTTCTCTGAAGGTCTCTAAACATCTTCGTACTTCCTGGATGAATAGAGTACCTAGGTTGATATGCTTCTACAAGCAACTCTTCTCTAAGAGCTTTATCATAAGGAATTCACCACCTTCCCGCAAATTTGATAGTCTCTTTCTTATCACAGGTGAACTGGGATTCTACCTTATATGTATCTGCCAAGTACTTATCATAATCAAGGCTCACCTTCTATGATTGGGCGATTCTATCTAAAATCTTTGGCCTCGCAACCATAGTCGAACACCGAATATGGCCAGACTCTCCCACAGTCGGTTGCCAATCTATGAAATTCTTCATTAGATCCTAACTTTGGTCAATCAAATAAGATATTGACATCTTCCTGCTCAAAGCATCTGTAACAACGTTTCCCTTTTCAGGGTAATAGGAAATAGAGAAATCATAATCCTTTAGAAACTCTAATCATCTTCTATGTCTCATATTCAACTCTTTCTATGAAAAGATATATTTGAGGCTCTTGTGATTTGAAAACACTTTAAAGTTTTCTCTATATAAATAATGTCGCCAAATCTTTAAAGCAAAGACTACTGCAGCTAATTTTAAATCATGTGTAGTATAGTTTCGCACATGAATTTTTAATTGCATAGAGGTGTATGTTATAACTCTTTCATGCTGCACTAGAACACAACTCAAATCAATGCCTGAAGCATCGCTATAGACAATGAAGCCTCTTGAACCACTTGACAAAGCTAGCACTAGGGCTCAAGCCAATTTCTCCTTCAACACCCAGAAACTCTCTTCACACTAACGCGTCTTAACATACTTGGCTCTCTTTCTCAAAAGCTTCATCATCGCAACCACAATCCTGGAAAAATCTTGAATAAATTGCCTATAGTATCCAGCAAGTCTCAAGAAACTTTGAATCTTTGTAATATTCTTGGGTTGCTCCCATGCCATAACAACTTCAACTTTGGTCGGGTCCACTTATATACCATTACCAAAAATTACATGCCCCAAGAAAATAATGTGATCAAACCAAAACCCACACTTTAAGAACTTCGTGTATAGCTTATGTTCTCTTAGGGTTTTCAACACAATTCGAAGATGCACTTTATATTGCTTCTCATCTTCAGAGTATATCAAAATATCATCAATGAACATGATCATAAATTGATCCAAATAACTCCTAAATTCACGATTCATCAAGTCTATAAAAACATATGAGGCATTCATCAAACCAAATGACATCACACAAAATTCATAACGGCCATATTTGGCTCTGAAGGTTGTCTTCTATACATCATCAACTTTGATACACAACTGATGATAGCCAGAATTAAGAGCGATCTTTAAGAATACTTTGACTAACTTCAGTTGGATGCTTGTTCTTGAATATCACCTGATTTAACATACGGTAGTTGATATATAGTTTCAATGACTCATCTTTCTTCTTCATGAATAACACTAGAGCTTCATATGGTGACACACTGGGCCTAATAAAACCTTGATCTATCAACTCATGTAGTTGTTTCTTTAACTTTGCCAACACTGTTAGGGCTATTTGATATGGTGCCTTAGAAATTAAAATAGTTACAAGCACTAAGTCGATAACGAAGTCTATCTCTCTAATAGGTTTGTAAATCGATCAATTTTTCCGAGCATACATCTTCAAAATCTTGAAGTACCTCCAACTCTTCTATCACTGTCATATTGTGATTCAATGTCTCATATTACTAACATGATGATGATGATGAGGAGGAGGATGATGTATGGATGCAAGAAAAGTTTAAAAAAGTTTATTGCATTGTTTTTGTATATGTGTGTATGTTTGCAAAGCAAGAAGTATGGGCATGTTATCGAATGTGATGTTCTAAATATGAATCCATTGGCCCTGAAGCTGTTGAATCCGCTTTTACGAATTAATATACGATGTTATATGTAAAACATTTAACTTAAACAAGTGAAACATATAACACTAAAGCAAGAGCTTGTAAGAAGAGGGCAAACGGTACTTATGGCTTCGTGAAAATGTATTTTTGAGCACGAAAGGTTGCTTTTTCTTAACTACAAAGATAGAAGAAACCCTCTGCAATAGACTGCAACGTAGAAAAAATAAACTCATGAGTGGAAGTCTGATGCATTGGGATGGTGGTGTTGGGTGCTTCTCTCGCTCTTGTCGTCCCTCACCTGGTACTAGAGAAAGGTGCCTGACCAGGCCAAAGCCACTCATGTTTCAAAATATTGTATGCGCCATAGCCCTAATCTAGGTATGAGCTTGTGTTTGTACCCACAGGGTTAAGAAGTGAAACCTAAGTGATTGTGCATTAGATATGCATGGCATGCAACATCTAAGAAAGAAAAGTTAATTAAAGATAAGAATCAGTTCATGTATAAAATTGGCTTCTGCGTTGGTAAGTGTATGCATTTTTAACTGTGTAAGTTTGAATGAATGAATGATAAATGCTAAAGTTTGCAATGGTATGCTTACATAAGAAATTTGCAATGTATGTTTAGTTCTGTAGTATTTACTTTTGTTACATACATGAGAATTTGAAGTAATTCTTGCTTGTGTATTCCAATTTACATGTTCTGTATAGTTCTACCATACTGAGATAAGTGTTGTCTGACCCTATAGTTTTTAATGTTTTACAAGAAGTGAGTGAGCTCATGTGCGATGGCGAGAGGTTACGACGGGGACCGAGACATACTTTTTTCAAACCTTTGAGTGTTTTGGATTGAGAGCAATTTTATTTGCTCAAGGACTCTGATAAATTTAAATTTATAAAATGGATATTTATATTTAATTTTGGACATGTATGGACATTTAATTCAATTTATGAATGTTTAATTCTTGAGTTCAAATACATGTATGAATGTGAATGAAATCAGAAAAGTAACATGCCAAGCTTTAGTCCCATTTAAATTTTTCGCTATAATTTTATAAAAGTATTTTAAAAGCATTTCAAAAAAAAATCCATAATTTTCAGGATTTAAAAATTGGGGTGTTACACCTCAAGCTAGAACCAGTCTTATAATACCCTAAACGAGTCTAAAATGACCCCAAACCAGTCAACCAAGGGCCTGAACCAATTTTTGAATAGTCAAACTAATTTGAAACATGTATAAAAGCTCATAAACCACTAAAACCGAAAATCCTTATTTCTTCATAGATTCATGAAAATAGGGTTTCTACGTTTAGGAACCGATGAACAACTGATAGGAATCAATCAAAAGCATCTTTGACCAGTCCCAAAAACACTGTTTATCAGTCATAGAACCAGTTCAATTTTAAATGGGTTTAAATATTACATGGACCTTATTTCGGACCTGATCTAATTCAATCTAGATCCAAATTCAATTATAATGGAGCCTGGATTATATCCCTCCAGTCTGGATCTAGACCCATAATGATCGGGTATCGGGTTGAATCCCACAATCCAAACCTGATCTGGATCCAGATTCGGGTCAGATCTGAATCCTGAAACATGTCTAGATCTAAATCTAGTCCAAATAGGATATGGTTTGAATCCAAGAAGCTGACCTGATTCAAACCCGAACCCGATCCATAAAAGATTTGGATCCATGGATCGGGTTAGACCTAAACCCGATATAAAAAATGGGTCTAGGTCTGGTCCCGTCCAATGGATCAGGTCCTAACCCGATCCACCTGGTTTCTTAATGGATTTAGTACGTGGATCGGGATTGAGCCATTCTGTCCAGATCAGACCCAGACCCAAAAACCAAATGGGTCCAGTCTAGGGTCGGGTCTGACCCAGACCCCAGACCCCAAATGGATTCGAGTCTGGTTTGATCCCATGGTACGGGTCAGGTCCAGACGTCGGGTTCCGGTCTAGATCCAACCTGCACCGACGAGGGCATGCAATTTAAAGAAAGGAAAAGGGTTTTAGTTTCTCAAAAATTGAAAGGGAAAAAACCCCTCGCCCTCCCCCTTTTTTGTAGATGATACTGTCACCCTCCCGTTATAGTAAACAACAATTGTCGCCCCCCCCCCCCCCCCTATTTCAAAGGACGACACCGGTGAGGCCGCCGCCGACGGTGACCGGCTATCCCTTCCCTCCCCGATGACTGCAACCGGGTAGTCAGCTTGCGTCGATGCAAATAAGGGTTCTCTGTTTTCTTTTTATAATCATCTACCGCCAAGGTTGCAGTCACCACTGATGGCCTATCGTCGCCTGCCCGACCAACGACAGTTGGATGATGGTGCCGGCGACCTCCGCCGTCCACCACCGTCCAATGGTGAAAGGCAAATGCCTTCCGTGAGAAGGGGGGCTTTTTCTAAGAAAAACTGAAGGCTTTGTCCAGTTTCTCAAAACATGTCGGCCATCCTTCTCCACTCTATCGGGTTCACCGCTGCTGACTAAGGGCAGTCTCCTTCTAGATGACCGATGTTCGGTCGGAGCCGACTGATGTCGCGATTTAAAATGTGTCCCGACTGGTCTTGGCTTGACCCAACGGAGGTTCCCGACGCAGTTCACATCGATAGTCTCATTAAGCCTGATCCTGATCCGATCGAGCATGCCTGCATCATGTTGTTCTCCTTTGCAGTATCATCAACTTGCGGTCACCAGCACCAAGTCAGTTGAAATGTCACCAACGACGGCAACCCCCACCCCCGTCGATGATCTCCCGTGACTGAGCATCAGGCACAGTGGGTTCGTTGGCCCGAGCCTGTCACCCACGGGAGTTGCGCCAACTGAAAGCAAGCGACCAGTGGCGACGGCGCGAGCACAGTCGAGCAGGTAGCTGCCTAGTTGGGCGGCAGATCGGTGGAGGCCATGGAGAATCAGTGAGGGAGAAAAAAATGCCGACAAGAGATTCGGCGAGCATCACATGAACGTCGATGCATCCACACGTACAACGGATGCGCATTATGGGCCCATAACCCAATGTTGGCATTCATGTAAAACCATAACTAGAATGTATTAAAGAAATAATGTATATCAGTATTTGCCATGGAAGAAATGAGCGTTGGCGTATGTGCATTGCGTTCTTCTCATCCTATCGATGCCCATGATGAGCCCATGCCGTCAAGTCGATGGTGAGCAGGACCTGAACTTAATGAGAAAAGAAAACACCTTGGTTGCTTTCATCACTTTAGCCATGCCTCAATTTATAAGGGGAGAAAAGTAAGGGGTTCCATACATGGCAGGCATTCATGTATGTGAACCCTTTACATAACATATTGAATGTGATTTTTTCACATTCATGTAACTCTTTTTTCACTAGTACCTCACTAAAGCCTTCATTAATCCAAAATGTTGGACAAGTGCTACCTCTGTAAAGCCCTTGCTCATGCATGTGACAACCAATGCTATCAGACTGGTGGAGCACATGAGCAGGACAATATTTTTATGCTAAGTTCCTTAGACCTCCATATAAAATCATATTTTTACAGCTCATTTATCATCTGCCCATGCCGCAGTCACCAGCCTCATCATACAAAAGCTTTTATAATCCACATTTTTTAGTTAAAACGGGAGAGCAGTAAGGAGGAATAAAAGAACAAAAATATGTGGGCTCCATCATGTGCTTGAACAAGACATAATTACCATAATACCACCAACTTCACTTGAATGCCACAAATTGGATTTCTCGCCATGATTCTCAATGCCACCAAAGGACCATGCAAATCTCCTGGTGCATCCTCCTATATAAGTAATTTAAATGCAGCGATTTTCTTTCCTTAAGACACCACTGACGCTTATCCTGCATTCCTAGAAAAGAAAAATTTCTTTTCATAGGAAGCAGATAACAAAAAAACAATCAGTTGCACTAAGTAATCATAATAATTAATGTAATGAGAGAAGAAAGCCTTGGGAGATGGGTCACTATCGCACGTGGTTCAGTGTTGGTATTAGTTTTTAAAGAGAGAGAGAGGGGCCAGCGGTGGATAGGGATGGCAGTGGACCGGGGGAAAGCGGGGCCCGGCCCCGCCTCGCCCCATTTGGGCAGGGGATGAAGGGTATGAGACGGGGATGGAGGCGGGGACAAGGTTAAAATCCATCCCCGTCCAGGGGTGGAGGCGGGGATGGACGTGCACTTTTTCCCGCCCTGCCCCGTCCCTGCCACGATCCCTGCCTCATCCCCGCCCCAACCACTTTTCCCAGCAGTATCCCCACCCCACCCCGCCTCATCCCCGTTTGAACCGGGGATGGAGGACATGAAACGGGGATGAAAGCGGGGGTGGAGGATAAAATCCATCCCCGCCGGGAAGGCGGGGCAGGGGTGGACGATAAAATCTTGAGGCGGGGCGGGGGTGGAGACCTTGTCCCCCGCCCCGCCCCACTGCCATCCCTAGCGGTGGATAGCTGTTCAACTCCCTATTTTCCATTGGTGATTTAATTCAGCAACGTTACTTTGGCGCCATAACAATAACATACACCTGCCAACCTCCAGAGCACCCATTGCGGCACCAAATCAGGCATTCCTACCGGGAACGCCCGGTAAGCCACCGGGAAGATAGTGTGGGGGCTGGAGCTGGACTAAAAGAACTCCCCCTAGTCCATTTCCCTGAGAAACAGAGGAGAAAAAAAAAAGAAAACCCCGAATCCATTTTCCTGAGAAATAGAGGAGAAAAAAGAAAGAAGGAAAATATTTGGAGAGAGAGAGAGATTCGAGTTCCTATAGGAAAATACCAACTTGGTGCTCTCTCTCTTCGAATAGTTGATGTGGGTGTCGAAGAAACTTGAACGAGAAGGGATTTTGCATTGTGGGTACTGAGATTTGAGGTTGATTTTGATGGGGAGAGATAGATCTGGGCTCTCTTGGATTGCCTTTTGGTTATGAGAGGAGGGGAGGGGATGGCTCAGAGTAGCAATGGTGATGGTTCCAGTGGGTCGTGGGGATTAAGCGCTAGACAACCACAGCTACCACCCAAGTCTCCATGGGGAGCTCCCTCAACCGGCCAGGATCCCTCAACCAACAATAGCGATGAGAATCAGCAATGGTCCTCTGTTTTCTCAGGCTTCTCTAAGCAGGCCTCGATCCCACAGCAGGCCACAAAGCACCAAAGGACGTCTTCCTCAATGGGGTTGGTCCCCATCCCCCAGACAGCGCCATGGCTCGACGAAATCATCAATCTACCTCCGCCTAAGAGAGGCGGCATGCACCGCAGATCAGCAAGCGATTCCCTGGCCTTCGTCGATGTTCATGCTGGTATTTCTGCAATTCCCCATTCAGAGATTTCGGATAGAGATGGTTTCGATTGCGGGAGCAGCAGCACGACGTCGATCCCATCCCGGGATTTAGACAAGTTGGTTGAGGATCAATTGCTCTCTATGTTTGCAGATATAGAACCGTTTCAGAAACAGCAGCAGCAGCAGCAGCAGCAGCAGCAAGCACAAGACTCTGGTTCAATGATGGACATTGGGTTGATGGAGTCTCAGACTCCTATGTCTACCTCTGAGAATCCTTCCACACCATCTGAAAATAACAGTACTTGTGAGGCTTTTGTCGACGAGAAGCCGGCCAAGACTCCGCCTCCCGGACAGTTTAAGAGCGACCAAGAGGTGCAGAGTGCTTGCAAACCTGAGCAACAGCCGCAGCAGCAGCAACAGGCACAACCTACTGTTTCGAATTCTGCGAGTGCCGGCGGAGGTGGTATGGATCCAAACATTGATCCCCGAAGGGTGAAACGGTATGATTTCATATTGAATCTTACCTTGGACAATGTCTTCTTCAGCTGTGAAGCATTTTTTCGTAGTCGATCTGAAGCTTCTTATATCAGTATCTGCTTCTAGATCTTCTTTTTTTTGTTGCTTGTTTTACATAAATTTTGATCTCTCTTTGTAGGATTCTTGCTAATCGGCAATCGGCTCAGAGATCTCGTGTTCGGAAGCTGCAATACATCGCTGAGCTTGAAAGAAGTGTGAATGCTTTGCAGGTACAGTTCTTCTCTTTTCTTTTTCTTGTAGTGGATCATGTTTTATTCAATCTTTTGAGATATTTGAACGAGAAAACTTATCCAGAGAAATGGGATAAGTTGGAATATTAATTTGTGAAAAACAAGCTAAATTCATTAATCATTGATTTTTTTTTTCAGGTGGAAGTATCTACTGTTTCCCCGCAGGTTGCATACCTTGATCATCAGAGGTTAGTCCTCAATTTGGATAATAGTGCTCTGAAACAGCGGTTGGCTGCTCTTGCGCAGGACAAGCTCTTCAAAGATGGTATGAATTGGGCAGTTTCCCATTCTTATTGATTTTTGATATATAATGTTAGAACAAGCTGATTTTCGTGCTAATTTGACGATGTTTGCAGCACACTATGAAGCATTGAAGAAGGAGGTGCAGAGGCTCAGGCAGTTGTATCAACAGCAGCTGTGTTTGCAGAAGGGAGGGCAGTCAATTGGATTAGAATCTGAACATCAGCAGACACAACATGGAGATGAAGTGAACAGTAAGCTGTTGCAATTAGAGAACAGAGAGGCAATTAACGGCAGCAACTGTAGTGGCAGCAACCAGCAATTGTTAAAGTCAATGAATCGTTTGAAAGCTGAGGCAACAAACAACATGGCGTATTCTTCAGATTACATGATTCATAATCCTTAAGGGCTCTATAACTGCATCATTTTGTGTTGATTTTTTTTTTTATTTCTCTGCCTGAAACTTTTGATTTAGGCAGAATTATTTTTTGTTTTTTTCTTGACCCTATTTTATACTCTTCATTTCTAATCGTTTTTGCTTCTTAAGGGAAATCTACCTTTGTTTGAATAAGAATTATATTGTGTAACATAATTGTTTTCCTTGAGCATGTTATTTGGTTGGAGAGTGGATTGAGGCATGAACGAATTTTTGATTGACCCATTTTACTCAAAGTTATTGCTTTATGTTCTTTTTCCCTTTTCTTTTAAATCATTTGAGAGCTGCTGATATCATTGGTGTAAAGAGATATCAATTTGTTCTTTGTACATGGTATTATTTCAATATTGTATTTGTTTCTTCTGGTCTCCTATTTTTTTGCTTTTGTTTTCCTTTTTCACTCTTTTAGTATGCTTTGTTTGTTTCTACCACCTTGTGGTTACCAAAAAGGTTGTAAATTCTTATGGAATTATACTGTAAGGAATGCTCCTTCAAAGGCTTCTCATTTGTTGTGGTTACTGAAATTTGCGGAGGTTACTTGATGGTGACTATCTCTGACTTTCCTGGTTTTTTCTTCCCATGGTCCAGGATAACTCCAAGGTTTATCAGAGAATCAAGTGATGGAATCTATTACAGCTAGCAAAATAATGGCTGATCCACCTGCAATTTTCTAATTCAGCAGAGAATCAGCCTGACAAATCTAAGTGCTTGTAAAATACTAGTGTGTTGGGAGAGTCTTGGGAACATCACTTGCTTAAGCCTTATCAGGTTGTTGCATAAAAAAAGGATAAACCACTGTGTCAAATGGCATAATTCATGCAAGGCTTGGAAATGCATCATAATCAGTCAAAGAAATGTTATGGATTGCAGCATAACCAAGTTTATGAAAAAAAAGTGTGCTGATGGGAAGTGTATATGTAGCCCCCTTCCCAAAGGTCTGCAGCGGATCATCAAGACGGCACCACGGCGAGCTTGATTGCCTTATGGGGAACCTGCTAGGTTTAGAAATGCATCATGAAAGTTGTTGGTCTTGCATCTTGCTGCTTGGTAAGAACTATGGCCTTCTTGGTGCTTTTGTAATTTCTAATATTTCATGATACGTGTCAACTACTATTATCAAGGAGAGGGAACATTAGCATACATTTGGCCATGGGGAAAGTCAACTCCAGTTAATTTTAATCCTTCCCTTCCACTGCTATAATCTAATCCGTTTGAAAAATTGGTCTTGCTTCTTGAATGCCAAAAAGGGTCCTAAGATTGTCTGCTGAGATACAAGCGTAGTCACATTATTGCCGATATTTCAAAATTAATGTGATTAAATCATATTTCCAAGGGCTTATATGTTACCAAAAAACAAATATTTTCAAGATATTGCCCATTTTGCAAATATCTGTTCTGATTGCCATAAAAATAATTTTATGGAATTTTAATATATATATATATATATTGTCCGGTTATTTTGGGAGAAAAAACAAGAATTTTAAAATTTTGCTAGAAGATTTTCTCAAGAATGAAATTTGGAACCATGGGTATAAACCCTCTAGAATCTCTCCATAATTCCTTCCTGTAATGGTCTTGTTTTGCTGACCTGGGGAAGTTATTTAGGGATGTTTTTCTTCTAGATGGTTTATGGCTAAAAGCTTATTAGAAACAACTCTTGCATCTAAGGTTTCCTTGGTAACATATGATAGAGACTCTAAGTGGTCTCACTTAGCAAGACAAAGTCACGTCACCCTAACAATCTCTACCTTGAGTTTGGCTTGCCATCACTCATGTCAAAAAAAATTCTCACCTTTAATGCCCTCTCTCCCTAGGGCCCATGCTTCTAACATGAAACATTAACCAAGTTCAGGCAATGCTTGAACTTATTACCTGTAAGCAGCTTAGTCAACATATCAGTTGCATTATCCTTCGTGTGAACCTTTACCAAGTCCAACTCTCCATCTTTTATTATATTTCGAATTTTATAATAGTACACATCAATATGCTTTGACATAGGGCAATTTATCGGATTCTCTGCCAAGTGAATCACACTCTCACTATCACAATACAATTGCACTATCTTTTGCTCTATGCCAAGTTTATTAACCATACCTTTAAGTCATGCCTTTTTTTGTTGCTTCTGAAGCTGCCACATATTCTGCTTCTGTAGTGGACATGGCAATCACTGATTGAAGCATAGATTTCTAACTCATTGGCCTACCTGCTAAAGTAAATATATAATCACCAGTGGATTTTCTTTTATCTAAGTTCTGACAAAGTCTGCATCAACATTACCCATAACATCACATGAAGACTTACCGCGCACAAACATGATACCAACATCTGTAGTGCCCTATAAGTATCGAAAAATCCATTTAACTGCATTCAAATGCTCATTTTCTGAATTCCCTATATACTTAGTAACCATACATACAACATGTGCAATATTAGGCATACTACACACCATGGCATACATAAGACAACCCACTGCATTTACATGTCACCTTAGACATATATGCTTCTTCTTTATTTGTGCTAGGACAAGTGTTTATATAACTTGAAAGGTATAGCAAGATGAGTACTTGTAGGTTTTACTTTTTTCATGTTGAATCTTTTAAGTACCTTTTCAATGTATTTTTTTTTTGTGAAAACCATAACTTAACAACCTTTTTATCTATATGAATCTCCATACCAAGAATCTTCTTTACATTATCAAGATTCTTTATATCAAACTCTTGACTCAAGGTAAACTTTATTTTGTCAACTTCAGTTATGCTTTTGGTAGCAATTAACATATCATCTATATATAACATCAGAATAATATATAAATCAACTTCAAGAACTCAAGAGTAAACACAATTGTCAATCACTTTGGGTATACCCAATGTTAATCATGTATGATTCAAAATGCTTATACCACTACCGAGGATATTGCTTCAACCTATAAAGTAACTTCTTTAACCGGCAAACAAGACTCTCCTTGCCTACTTCCTTAAAACCCTCATGTTGTTGCATGTAGATTTTCTCTTCTAGGTCTCCATGAAAAAATACAATCTTCGCATCAAGCTTCTCTAACTCAAGATATGCATGACAACCATCGTCAACAATATTTGAATCAATATGTATTTCACAACTGTTGAATTTTTTTTATTATAATCGATCAATTCTCTCTGTGAGAATTACTTTGCTACCAATCGAGCCTTAAACATTTCATCATCTTTTTTTGATGCAGCCTTTCTTTATGAACACCTGCTTGCACCCTATAACTTTCTTGCTCTTGGGTAACTCCACTAAGTCCCAAGTTTTATTCTTATAAAGTGACTTCATTTGTTATAGTCAACATCCACTTATTGCTGCCATTTGAGTTGATAGCATCTTTATAGCATAATGGATCACCTACACCAATAGTTAGAGCAAAAAAAATCTATATTTTTAAAACCATACCTTACTAGAGCTTTGTAAGTCTTTTTTTCTTGTCTCTTGCCAAGTTATAGGGTTATTTTTGCTCTTAAACCATGTTAAGAGCTTCTTAGGAAGAAATCACATCTTTTCTTGTTGGTGAATCAATCTCATCCACCACCACCTCCAATGTCAGTTTCTTTTCACAATCTTTTTGTTGCATGTAATCATTCTTATTTGCTTTCACCATATTCAATCCATCAATCATAAAGTCTCTACTTATGACAATCTTATGAGAATTAGGATCTCATAACTTGTACCCCTTCACCCCCTTCTCATATTCGAGAAAGATGCATGGTTTAGACTTAGCATCTAACTTGGAACGTTGTCCACTATGCACATGAACATAAGTAGAAAATCCAAAGACTTTCAAAAATAGAATAATCAACTGGCTTACCAATCTATATATCCTATGGAGACTTGCAATCAATTCCTTTAGATGACCCAAAAGCTTTTCTCCAATCCTACATTCAATCTCATAGTGTGAGTCATTTTCATAAGAGTCTTGTTCATCCTTTTTGCCCAACCATTCTGTTGAGATGTATCTGGTGTGGTAAAGTGACAAGTGAGTTTCTCGTTTCTACAGAACCCCATAAACTCATTACACTTGTATTCTCTTCCATTATCTTACCTCGAGTATTTTATCTTTTTTTCTGTCTGTGTCTCTACCTTTGTCTTTCACTGCTTGAATTGCAAGACTATTTCTACTTTATTCTTCATAAAATAGACCCAAACTTTCATTGAGTAGTCATCTACAAAAGTACTCTACCATTAGATTTAACTGGTGTAAGCTCCTATAACTGGTGTAAGCTCCTATACATTTGTATGCACACAATCTAAAATGTCACAGCTGGTATGCTTTATAGTTTTGAAAGCTACCCTGCATTACTTTTTCAATATATAATATTTGCAGAAATCTAGTTTGTATGACTTAACACCATTCAACAAGTTTCTTTCATAAAGTTTCATTATACCTCTTTTACTCAAATTCCCTAGCCGCATATGCCAAAGAATGGTCCGATCTGCACTGGCCTCTTCATTAATGGCCACAACTGCTCCACCTAAATTATGTTTTCTATCAACCTTTATAAATTTCTTGTCAACTAGCCTTTCATGACTATCAAAGCTCTTTTAGTTACCTTAAAGAATTTTATTTGTTGCTGCAACCACTTACATCTAACGTACCCAAAGAGATTACACTTTTCTTAAGTTCAGGCACATATCTCATGTCAGTCAAGGTTCTTATCACCCAATCAAACATCTTGATTTTTATTGTTTTTATTTCTATGATCTTACACACAACATCACTTCCCATAATAACAAAACCACTATCATAATCTTGATAGGTATCAAATCAATCTCTATGCAGGCATATACGTTATGAACATTATGAATCCAAAACCAATGATATGAGAATTGATTCATACCTATAGAAATTGAAAGAAGATCTGCACCATCAGCTTTATTTATGTTGGCTATCACACTTGTCTATTCTAAGTTCTTGCTCTTTTCTCTTTTTTTTTTGATGTACTCATTGTGTTTTCTATCATTCCTATTCATGTGTCTATTTTTTTGCAGTAATAGCAAGTAAGGGTATTCTTTCTCATTGACTTTAATCGGTTCTTATTTTCAAGATCCTATGACTTCGATCTACATCTTTTCTTACCCAAATCACTTATTGTGAGAAGCCCTTCTCCTTGAGGTCAGTCGGTGTCAAACTTTTTTCTTATCTTATTTGATAAAAAAAAACACAGTAACCACATCCAAATTAAGAGTCTCTTTTCTGAATAAGGGAGTGGTCAACAAGTGATCGTAGGATGAAGGAAGAGATGCTAAAAGTAACAAAGCTCGATCTTCTTCTTCAATCTTTATTTCAAGACTCATCAACTGAGTCAAGATCATATTGAAGACATTCAAGTGATCCTACAAATTTAAAAATTTCACCATCTGAAGAACATATATTTGCTTTTTCATATAAAACTTATTAGTCAACGATTTTGTCATGTATAACCTCTTTAATTTCAACAATAGGTTCATGCATAGTCTATATTCATAACATTATAGAGGATATCATTTGTAAGATTAAACCGAATAACATTAATCGCTCTTTCACATATGTTATCCCAATCATCATCAAAAATATCTTTGGGTTTCTTACTTTTCCCATAAAGGGCTTTAATTATCCCTTGTTGGGTCAAAAGATCTTTCATGCCATAACCCAAAGTTCATATTCCAATTAAACTTTTCAATCATGTACTCTACCCTTGATCCTTTTATTGTCATTGTGAACAAGCCCTAAGATGGGGTCTTTGCTCTAACACTAGCTTAAAGGTGCGAGAAGTGTGCAAACACATGATGCAATGCAAGAGCAAGAAAGTAATCAAACACACAAGACATTGAATTTATGTGGTTTGACAAAACCACCTATATCTATAAGGAGAGTACGAGAGAAATCTTTATTAAAACTAACAAGTATGCAATGCTATAGGGCTCTCAAGAACAATAAGAAATATGCTTATATGCAGCTAATATGAATTACCTCAACCTTACACGTCGAAACCAAAATTTGCACTACCTTCTTTCTCCCTCTTGCTACAATCTAAACAAGCAACCCTTCAACCTTGTGAATAAGAACTCTTAAATAACCTCTTTTGAAATTCACCCCTTGGGACCACCCTCTATAACTCTTGATATAGAGGTCTCACACTAAGTGTCCAAAACAAAGAGGAAACCCTAAATGCAATTTCCTTAGTAACATAAGAGAAAGACATTATTTAAAGTTTTCTTAGTAATATAAAAGAGACTTTAAGTGGTCCCATGTTTTCTATGGCAAGAAAAAGCCACGTCACCCCAAGTAACATGTTCTCACATCCCCCAATTCTATATCTCTTCATTTCTTCTTTTTCAATTATTTTTTTGCCACTAACAAAATTTTTTTGGGTTCTTGGTGATACTTTTTGACTTTTTGTTAGTGATAATGATTGTCTCTTTGGATTGTATTCTTAATTTTGAATAGTGAAAATTCTATTTAGGGACCAAGCTCTTGCCCTTCATTCCAAATACAGGTCAAATGTTTCTAAAATTCTAAATATTGGCAAACTTTTCTTGTAAACCGTGAAATAGGGACCTGAGCTCAACACCCATCATATTGAAAAGACTTAAATCCTTTATGGTTTCTTGTATTGTCCCTTGAAAAATGAAAATTACAATGAAAAGTACATAATTATCATCATAAAAAAAGTAAACTGCTAAATTTTAATGAAGGTCACCATTGTAATTTGACATATTATTTAACCTGAGTTAAAGGGCAATAAAAAATGTCGGTAGTTTTCAAGAAAAGTTCGACCCATATTTGGAATTTCAGAAACATGTTGCCTATATGAAATTATGGACAAAAGGTTGGCCAGTAAATGAAATTTCCCCTTTTGAATAATGTATAATTGATAAGATATTTCATAACTTTGGATGAGAATAAATGCAAATTCCATTTTCATTTCATTTCATGAAACCCAATGCCAATATGGTAAACAATGTTGTCAGACCTGATGCTTGAATCAGCCTAAAAACTATTCTATAAGGAGGCTCAATTCAGCCCCTTATAGAGTTGGACGATTCAACCTTGATTTACCTCAAATTGGTAAAAACACTACAAGAAAAATGGCCATTAGCGACGGAAGTTTGCGACGGATTTTTTCCATCATAACTTTGCGGTGGATTAACGGGAGAAACAAATCTGTCGCTAAAGTCTGTAATATTTACGAAAATAGCGACGAAAAAACTTTCATCGCCAAATCCGTCGCTAATTAGAGATGACTTAGCGACGTCAGGTTTTTGTCGCAATACCTGCGGCATTTAGCGATGGATTTGGTGACAGAGGTTTTTTCGTCGCTACGTAGCAACGACGTTGGCGACGAAAATATTCTGTCGCTAATTGGTCATGTAAATTTGCGATGGAGTTGCGACGGAAGTAGGTCGTTGCCAAATCCGTCGCTAAGTTTCCCGTAAATCCCTAATCAGAACCCTTCTTTCTCTTTCTTGTTTTGTCTCTCCTGCCCGACTCACTCCCCTGACCGTCGCCCTCTCCCGCCCGACGCACTCCTCGAACCGTCGCCCGTCGCTCCCCGGTTCGCCGCCCGTCCCTCCCCCGGCTCATCGCCCCCGTTCCGCCTCCCGTCCCTCCCCCGACCAATCGCCCCCCATTCCGCCTCCCGTCGCCCCCCGCCCGCCGCCCGGCGTCTCCCAGGTAAGTGGGTCATTTTTTTTTCCGGCAGGGGGTTGCCTCCCTTGCCTTGTTCTTTTTTTTCGGCAGGGGGTCGCCCCATGCCTCATTTTTTATTTCCGACAGGGGGGGTCGCCCCCCTGCCTCATTTTTTTTTCGGGCAGGGGGCCGACCCCCTGCCTTATTATTTTTTTCTGACAGGGGGTCGCCCCTCCTGCCTCAGTTTTTTTCGGCAGGGGGGGCGACGGGCCGGGGGGCGCCCGACGATCACCAGGTTCCTGAACCACGGCATCACCTCGTGCATGCAGCTCCGGGGGACGATCACTGCCTTCGAAGACCTCGTGTCGCTGTCGTACATCGCTGGCCTACCGACTGGCCGGCTGAACTCGAAAACCTGTTGGGCCGAACAGAGAGGTGGTCGATGCTTGGAAGGCGTTCCGCCTCACCGGAATCTCGTCCGACTTTGATATTTATTCTAAATTTTTTCCTTTCGGTAAAGGGTGACTTCATTTTAACATAGTGTCTCTTGCAGATTTCTCAACGGATCCTACTTGTGCCCCACCACCCGTGGTAAGTAAGTGACAAAAATAATGCAAATCAGGTAAATACCCGTGGTGAGTAAGTGATGCAAGCACGTCACATGTTATTTAATTTATTGGATGCAACAATTTACTATTCACAGACTCACTTAGTTGTTGATATCTATGACTACTTTGTTGGAGTATGGAGATCATGCTAAGCATGATTTTAATGTATGAGAATAGAAGTGTTCTTATTTTTAGAGTATGGATTTCATGCTAGGCATGGTAATAGTTAACGGGATATTGGAGTGTGTTTGCTGCAAGTACATGTTTGATATTTTTTTGATATGAATGTTTTCGATGTATTACAATGTTTGATGTGATTGTATCTATGCTTACGTGTAGTTACTTTCAATTTGATTATGACTTACATGTAAAATTGTATAATGAAAGCATGCTTCAAATGAATGTATCGTGTTATGAACAGTTTGCACATGAAAATATTAAGTTATCAATACATGCATCATAATTCTTGTGATTGTATGACATCATATATTGCATGATAAATTTGATATTTTCTTCATCATAACATTCTAATGATTATCTTTTAACTGGTTAGGATACTATTCGTAACATCATATGATAAAATGACTGCAAACTGTGAATGGATGTATCGTAGGATAGTTGACAATGAGTTATCGCATGAATATATGAATGGTGTTAAAAGTTTTATTGAATTTGCAACGACAAGTGTTAGTATAGTGGATCCCACAGATCAGATTAGGCGTCCCTATAAGATTTGTAAGAACAATCGATTTGTAGAACCTCATGGCGTTAGACATCACCTATACAAGAAGGGTTTTGTGAGTGATTATCAGAATTGAACGTTTCATGGTGAAGAATTTAGAAACAATTTTGATGCACAGGTGAATGTGGTGCACGATAATCCATATATAGATTTGATATTTGATGCCGCAGGAATAGAACTAGGTTCTGCTATGGGTCCTAGTGATGTAACAACTGCAGTAGATGAAGAATCACCAAATGATGCAACTAGTAGATTTTATGATTTACTTAGAGATGCTGATGAACCACTTTGGAACGGTTGTGAGAGTCACACTATCTTGTCTGAAGTTCTTCAACTAATGAATTTAAAGTCTGAGTATAATTTGAGTCAATCATGTTTTGATCATTTATGTATGATTACGAAGAGTATGTTGCCCAAAGATGAGAAATTGCCATAAAATTTCTATTGTGCGAAGGTTATGGTCAACGCTCTAGGTATGGGGTATAAAAAGATAGATGTTTGTCCAAATCACTGCATGTTGTATTCAAGGATCAGGAAAACAACATATCATGTTTGTCATGTGGGCATCCTCGGTTCAAGCCAAAGACAAGAGACAATGGTAGCACGAGATCAAAAGAAGTTTCATACAAGTCGCTCTGCTACTTTCCTATCACTCCTAGATTGCAACGATTGTATATGTCTTCAAAGATAGCTAAACACATGAGATGAAATGCAAATAAAGTTCAATATAATGAAGACAAGATCACGCATCCTGTTGATGCGGAAGCTTGAAAACACTTTGATCGTACTCATCAGAACTTCGCAATGGAAGTGAAAATGTTAGACTCAGTCTATGTACAAATGGATTTAATCCATTTGGGGGTAGATCAACTCCATACTCATGCTGGCCAGTATTTGTAACTCCATACAACCTTCCACCAAGCTTGTGTATGAAGCGTCCAAATCTTTTCTTGTCTCTATTGATCCCTGGTTCGACTTCACCTGGCCAAAATTTTGATGTATATTTAAGGTCATTGATTGATGAACTAAAATTATTGTGGGATGACGGTGTTATCACGTATGATGCCCACAAAAAACAAAATTTCAATATAAAGGTCGTTGTTCTATGGACAATCAGTGACTTCCTCGCATATGGTATGTTATCTGGTTGAAGCACACATGGGAGGTTGGCATGTCCGTACTGCATGGAGGATACAAAAACTTTTAGATTGACACATAAAAGGAAGTCTTGCTGGTTTGAGTGTTATCATCGATTTTTACCCAGCGACCATCTGTTTCGATGACAAATGAATGTGTTTTGAGCAGACACAACTGAAATGGAAGGTCCACCCACAAGATTGTCTGACATAGAGATTTTAAGAAGATTGCGATACTTTACAGATGTATTAACAGATGCCTGTAGTCCGACGCCCTTTCTTCCGACGCCCTTTCTTGGATTTGGGAAGGATTACAATTAGACAAAGAAATTTATTTTTTGGGAACTACCATATTGGCCGACCCTATTGATACGACATAATTTAGATGTGATGCATGTGGAGAAAAATGTGTTTGATAATGTATTGCAATACTTGATGTGAATGATTTGAATGTATTGCAATACTTGATGTGAATGATGCGAATGATTTGAATGTAATGCAATGATTTGAATGATTTGTCGATATTCTAATGATTTGATTGATTTGAATGTATTGTAATACTTCATTTGAATTATTTGAATGTGTTGAAATGTATTGCAATGATTTGAATGATTTGCAGGTATTCTAATGATTTGAATGATTTGAATGTATTGCAATACTTGATTTGAATTATTTGAATGTATTGAAATATACTGCAATGATTTGAATGATTTGCAGGTATTTCAATGATTTGAATATATTGCAATACTTGATTTAAATTATTTGAATATATTGAAATACTTGATGTGAATGATTTGAAACAATTTGAATGTATTGCATGACATTTTTTATTTGTTAGAATATGGTTCGGAGAGCTTATAGTGTTCGTTCATCCAGAAGTAGTCAGTCTTAGCCTTTATCTTCACAGGCTCTTTTGATAGGTATATCATTTAACTAATTGGATGCTTGATTAGTTGAAAT
Organism: Nuphar pumila; assembly: GCF_984573655.1. Lineage (NCBI taxonomy): Eukaryota > Viridiplantae > Streptophyta > Magnoliopsida > Nymphaeales > Nymphaeaceae > Nuphar > Nuphar pumila. The sequence continues at coordinate 84,475,992 of NC_143260.1, read as the reverse complement.
GCACATTCTGAGAATTTCTAACGTATTTTTTTAAAGATGATGTTTCGCCTGTACATGACCCACCTACACCAATTGATCATACAAGTCAGGAGCCAACACATGATGCAGGGTCTTCTCAGTCTGACACAAGAAGACTCATTCGAATAGTGTATATCGATAATCGACCGTAAGTATTTCATTTTCACTTATTGCATATCTTATAAATATTGTATATTGATATTTACTGTGTACTAATTCATGTGCAACACGAGGTTTGAGCTACAAGAAGTAGTACGCGATATTAAGAATTCACTACTTCAACATCTATCAGGACCGATCGCTTAATGGAAAGAGTATCCAAAAGTGGTGATAGACAAATTATGGTCCTCATTCATGGTATACAGTTGTTTGTCATAGTTAATGTGTTTCATATTTAATTATTTGTTATAGTCATGTCTACTAACTTTCTGAAAATATTTATAGGCTTCGAATCGCTTCGCGACTACGATGGAGGAACATGATGAAAGGAAGGTGTGGTAGAAGGTGACTGTCAATCGATTTGTAGACATATTGCACAATATGAAGATTGCAGCAAAAAAAGCATCTGGTGGGATAAATGATCCACTGCAGTGGAAGGGCCATGAACCTCCTACTATCAGGTCAGATGTTTGGGATGCAATGTGTGACAAGTGGGCTGGGAATGCATTTCGAAACCGCTCAGCGAAGGCTGCACAAAATCGAGCAAAAATGCCCGAAGCCCATCTACACACAGGTGGATCTTGGACTTTTGGGAGCCACCTGAAGAAAATGGTAACTCATCAATATATAAACAAATTAATTTTATAAGTATTGTTGTAAATCTGTTAACTAAATCTTTTATCATTTCACTTCGCAGGAAGCAGGAAAAGGAGGCATTGTGCCAAACAAGGATGTGTTTGTTCAAACACATAAACGTAAGACCACGAGAGAGTTTGTATCGGAGAAAAAGGAGAAATTGTGCTATACAAGGATATGTTTGTTCAAACACATAAATATTATTTTGTAGGAGTCATATGAGCAACAGATGGTAGAGCGATATGGCGATGACTCTACTCAGCATCCATTATTTGATCCTGCAGCATGGGTGACTGTAGCAGGTGAACCAAAAAAGGGTCGTGTGTTCGGGTTTGGGAGTAATATGAACACCTCACCAGTCGTTGCTTCCTCCAGTCACGGTTCAGAGACTTCTCCTGTCAACATCAGCTCCAAGCATCTGAATGATTCTTGGGATGATGTACTCCAGATCGTTAAGGACATAATGCATGACTACTTTCATGAAACAATTGCTGACGTTCTCTGAGATGAGTTCAACAGTTTTTTGCAGAACATGGGAGCTTTGTTTGCAGGTGCCTCTCAGGTATGAAAGTTTCATGTGATGTATTGCATGTCGTTAGATTTCATATAACTTTGATTATCTTAACTTAGGTGCATTGCATATAATTTATTTTAGTATATTTTGTTTATCACTATTGACCTTTTATATAATATTTCAGTATAATATTTTTACTGCCTTAGAACACATATGAGCATGATAGAATCACATATACAGTTTTTTTACTGCCTTTGAACACATATGAGCACGATAGAATCACATATACAATTTTTTTACTGTCTTAGAACACATATGAGCATGGTAGAATCACATATACAGTTTTTTGACTGCCTTAGAGCACATATGAGCATGGTAGAATCACAAATATAGTTTTTTTTACTACCTTAGAGCACATATGAGCATTATATAATCACATATACAGTTTTTTGTTTGCCTTAGAGCACATATGAGCATGATAGAATCACATATACAGTTTTTTTGACTGCCTTAGAACACATATGAGCATGATATAATCACATATACAGTTTTTTGCCTACCTTAGAACACATATGAGCACGATAAAATCACATATACAGTTTTTTTACTGCCTTAGAGCACATATGAGCATGATAGAATTACATATACAAATTTTTTGACTGCCTTAGAACACATATGAGCATAATATAATCACATATACAGTTTTTTGCCTGCCTTAGAACACACATGAGCATGATAGAATCACATATAAAGTTTTTTGACTGCCTTAGAGCACATATGAGCATGATAGAATCACATATAAAGTGTTTTTGACTGCCTTAGAACACATATGAGCATGATATAATCACATATATAGTTTTTTGTCTGCCTTAGAACACATATGAGCATGATAGAATCACATATACAGTTTTTTGACTGTCTTAAACCACATATGAACATGATAGAATCACATATACAGTTTTTTTGACTGCCTTAGAACACATATGAGCATGATATAATCACATATACAGTTTTTTGCCTGCCTTAGAACGCATATGAGCATGATAGAATCACATATAAAGTTTTTTGCCTGCCTTAGAACACATATGAGCATGATAGAATCACATATAAAGTTTTTTAACTACCTTAGAACACATATGAGCATGGTAGAACCACATATATAGTTTTTTTACTGCCTTAGAGCACATATGCGCATGGTAGAATCACATATAAAGTTTTTTTACTGCCTTTAGAACACATATGAGCATGATTGAATCACATATAAAGTTTTTTAAGTGCCTTAGAACACATATGAGCATGATATAATCACATATACAGTTTTTTGCCCGCCTTAGAATACATATGAGCATGATAGAATCACATATACAATTTTTTTACTGCCTTAGAGTACATATATATGAGTATGATAAAATCACAAAAACAATTGTTTTACTGTCTTTAGAACACATATAAGCATGATTGAATCACATATAAAGTTTTTTTACAGCCTTAGAACACATATGAGCATGGTAGAATCACATATACATTTTTTTTTCTGCCTTAGAGCACATATGAGCATGATTGAATCACATATAAGTTTTTTTTACTGCCTTAAGAACACATATGAGCATGATAAAATCACATATACAGTTTTTTTACTGCCTTAAAACACATATGAGCATGATAGAATCACATATATAGTTTTTTTACTGCCTTGCAACACATATGAGCATGATAGAATCACATATAGAGTATAATTTATTTCAATATATTTTGTTTATCAATACTGACAAAGTTTTCTCGTGTAGGTTGCTGGCGATAATCAACATAGTGGAACTAAAGGGACAGATCAAGACAATGAACAAGAGGATGCAAAAAATCTTGGCGATGATTGGATTCATGTGTTGAATTTGTTCTACCTTCTTTTTGTTTCAAAAATGTAAATGTTGAATTGTAAATAATTAAAACTTGTGAATTTTACAGTGGATCGATTAATTGTTTTAGTTTCCTTTTATATGTATTTTGATGTGTACTTTGTTTTTTATTCACAGAAAATATAAATTGTATAGGAAATATAAATTGTATCATGAGAATTTTTTTCTCGATATTTAATTTTCAAATAATTTTTTAAATTTTTTCCTTGTTTGCGACAGATTAGAAATGGATATATCTGTCGCTAATTACTATTAGTGTTGAATGTAGCGACAGATTAGCAACGACTATAAATCTGTCGCAACACCAAAATCATTGTATAGTAATGACGACCTTGCGACAGATGTTGGCATTCGTTATTCCATCGCAACTTAGCAATGGAACTGGCGACAAATACATTCTGTCGCTATTTAGTGATGGAATGGGCGACAAATATATTTCGTCGCTAATTAGTGTAAAAAAATTCGCGATGGAAGCTATCTGTCTCTAATCCAACGCTAATCCATCGCTAAGCTATTTAGCGACAGATTAACATCGAATTTAGGTCATCGCTAATCTGCAGGTTTCTTGTAGTGAAATCAAGGATGCATTTGTCATTTTTTTTATATATTTTTTGATATTTTTTAATTAAAAAGTAAAAGCTAACTATTCAACTTGATTCAGTTTGAGTCTAAATCTGTCGATTCTCTGAATTGATTTGAGCATTGATTCAGATCCGAAACCAATATTGACAACACCGGTCGTAAAGGTTTTAAATGACGAAAAAATGACAGTCAATCTCTCATTAAAATTATGATTTCTTGATTTTTTTTGCAAAAGTATTGAAACAAATAAATTAAATAATAGAAAAATATGTTTTTTTCGAAGGAACCCTCATCGGGAATCGGGTCACTTAATGGGCCAGCCTCCCGATGTAGACACTAAAAGAAAAATGCGGATTAGCGACAGTCTCTATCCGTTGCTAATCCATCGCAAACTCCGTCGCTAATGTGTTTAGCGACGGATTATCGACGGATAGAGTCCGTCGCATAATCCAAGTCGCTAAATTGTGATAGACTTTATCTGTCGCCAATCTGTCGCTAATTAGAGATGGATTAGCGACGGCCTATGTTCGGCGCTAATTAGCGACGGCTTATATCCGGATATAAACCATCACTAACTTTTGGTCGGCAAGTTAGCGATGAATTAAAGGCCATCGCAAAACATTGCCTGATTGAAATTGGCGACGGCTTAGCGACGGACATAATCCATCGCAAAATTTAAAAAAAAATAAAAAAAAAGAGTTCTGAGGTGTGCGCCTCATACGCCTTGAGGCGCGCCTCAAGCTCTTTAGGTGAACAAAGAGTTGCTTACCACAATTGATCAAACAAAAAACATAAAACGATGCATAAAAAATGATACCATTCAGAAAAATGCCAGCAGAGCAAAATGAGCACTTAATGACTGCTTGAAGGCTAGGTTTCAAACCTTCGCATTTGTATCCATCTGCATGGGATTGTCATCAGACTCTGGAACACCATTTTCAACACCCGAACCAGATGCATCAATGCAAGCTTTGGCATCCTGCATATTTACATCGCTATCGCCACTGGCCACAGGAGGAGAGATAATTATGTTAGTTGCACTGTGGAAAAATGCAATGATTCTTATTGCTTAATTTTAATCTTCTGTTTCAACATGTACAGAAACACGGGATGCTCCAAACAAGTATATTAGAAACCAACTCTCACTAAGCACTCCTTCTGGGTCAGATGGGTTTAGACTCAAAATGAAAACAGAACGTTCCCATTTTGCCCAAATTGGAGGAAGGATTAAAGATTTCAATCCAGAAAAAAATAAGAAAAAGAAAGAATGTTACATTTCTCCATGAAACACTGCAGAAATGTTGTCTTCGTTTAGATTTACCAAGTAATAAGAGAACAAAACAAACAAATCTTTAAAAAAATGAAATAAGAAAAAGGAAAAAAAATCATGATTCATCTTAAGGAAACTTGAATTCACCTTACATTGATCAAAATCACCATACTACTACAACAACAACAACAACAACTACACCTTCATCCCAAAACAATTGGGGTCGGCGATATGAACCAAAAAAGAAAATCATTCTGGGTCTTCCACATGAATCCTTCTCCTCCAATCATTTCTATCCAATGCCATGTCCTCGGTGAGGTTCAAAGCATTCATATCCTTTCCTATCACCTCCATCCATGTCTTCCTAGGCCTACCCCGACCTCTTTTAACTAATATATTTTCCCATTTCTCCATCCTTCTAACTGGAGCATCATTAGGCCTTCGCCGAATATGTCCAAACCACCGTAAACAATTCTCTCTCATCTTATTTTCAATGGGTGCAACGCCTACCTTCTTACGTATCTCCTTGTTCTGAATCTTATCTTTTATTTTATTTCCACGCATCCATCTCAGCATACGCATCTCATCTACACTCATTTTTTGAATATGCTGTCTCTTGGCAGCCCAACATTCTGTATTATATAGTAAAGCGGGCCTAATAGTCATCCTATAAAACTTTCCCTTCAACCGCAATGGCATTCTACGATCGCACAACACTCCAGTTGCACTTTTCCATTTTATCCACCCAACCTTTATCCTATGATTTACATCTCCATCAATTTCTCCATACTTTTGAATGATAGATCCCAAATATTTGAAACAATCATCCACCAGTATTTCTTGCTCACCAAGCTTCACTACACTCCCATCACTACTTTGTTGCTTACTAAACTGACATTCCATATATTCTGTCTTACTCTTACTCAACTTAAAACCTATTGCTTTCAATGTTTGTCTCCATAATTCTAACTTAGCATTAACCCCAGCTCTAGACTCATCAATCAAAACAATATCGTCAGCAAACTACATACACCACAACACATTTTCTTGAATTGATCTCGTAAGCTCATCCATCACTATAGCAAATAGGAAAGGGCTTAAAGCAGATCCTTGATGTAACCCAACCGTTATAGGAAAATTGGTTGTCACCCCTCCACAAGTGCGGACATTGGTTACTACTCCTTCATACATATCTTTAATTATACTAATGTACTTGAGAGAAACACCTTTCTTCATCATTGTCTACTAGAGAACGTCCCTAGGTACTCTATCATATGCCTTCTCCAAATCAATAAAAACCATATGCAAATCTTTGTTCCTCTCTCTATTTCTCTCAATAAGTTGTCTAAGAAGATGTATAGCTTCCATAGTTGATCTTCCAGGCATAAAACCAAATTGATTCTCCGATATCATGACAACCTTCTTCAACCTACACTCAATCACCCTCTCCCAAAGTTTCATAGTATGACTCATAGTTTTATACCATGATAGTTTGTGCAATCTTGTATATCACCCTTATTCTTATATAGAGGCACCAAAGTACTTTTTCTCCACTCATTAGGCATCTTATTTGTCCGCCAAATCTTGTTAAAAAGATTTGTCAACCATTCTAAACCTTTCTCTCCCAAGCATTTTCAAGCCTCGATAGGTATACCATCTGGGCCAACTGCCCTTCTTGATTTCATTTTCTTCAAAGCCTCTGCAATTTCTTTCTTTTGAATCTTGTGCACGAAGTCACGATTCATTTCATGAAAAGGAATGGAGAAGTCTCCAAGATCCTAATAATGACTTTCATTAAATAGCTTATCAAAATAATCTTTTTATCTCTCCTTAATCTCCTCATCTTTGATTAAAACCCTTTGCGTTTCATCTTTGATACATCTAACCATACCCAGATCCCTCGATTTCCTATCCCTCATCTTTGCAAGCCTATAAATATCCTTCTCGCCCTCTTTGGTATCCAACTTGTTATAAACCTCCTTATATACCTTATCCCTCGCATTCCGATCTACTTTTTTAGCTTCCTTCTTTGCTATCATATACTTCTTCAAATTCTCATTATCGCGACTCTTACTTAGATTTCTATAACACTCACTTTTAACCTTAATAGCTAATTTGACATTCTTGTTCCACCACGATGTATCCTTACCTAGCGGTGCACCGCCTTTAGACTCACCCAATACCTCCTTAGCCACCTTTCTCATGCCACCCGCTATCTTATTCCACATTGATTCTGAATCCTCCTCGAGACACCAATCAACTTCCTTAACTACCTGTTCTACAAACATTCCTTGTTTATCTCCTTTCAGTGCCCACCACTTAATTCTAGGATATATCCCATGTCTATCCCTTTTGCGGCATTATCTAATTCTAAGATCTAAAATTAAGACTCTATGTTATGTAGCGACACTTTCTCCCGGTATAACCTTACAATTGATGCAACAACCCCTATCTCTCTTTCTAAGTAGGAAAAAATATATCTGACTCGTATTAACCCCACTTTTAAATGTTACTAGGTGAGACTCCCTCTTCGTAAACCAAGTGTTTGCTAAGATCATATCATTGGTCAAACCAAAATCTAAAATCCTTTCTCCACTTTCGTTTCTTTCTCCTATACCATAGCCTCCATGGATACTCTCAAATCCATCCCTACTAATCCCTACATGCCCATTAAGGTCACCGCCGATGAAAAACCTTTCTCCATAAGATATCCCTTGTACTACTCCATCTAAATCTTCCCAAAATTGACGCTTAATGGAATCATCTAAACCTACTTGAGGTGCATAAACACTAATAATATTAATAATATCCATACCTAATACTAATTTAATAAGTAAAATCCTATCACCCTTCCTATGGACCTCAACTACATTATCTATAAACTCACGACTCATAACAATCCCTACTCCATTCCTATTCCTATTTATTCATGTATACGAAATCTTATATCCCCAAGGTTCTATTACTTTTGCTTTCTCACCTACCCATTTGGTCTCTTGTAGACATAAAATATCAATCTTTCTCCTACACATAACATCTACTAACTCTACCAACTTACTAGTTAAAGACCTTATGTTCCAAGTGGCTAACCTAATTTTATGATCTTGGACTAACTTTTTTACCCCCACCCGTCCAACAAAGTGAAGAAACCCTTGCCTATTTGACACCACACCCGGGCGTTGTTGTGACGCGTCGCTTCTGGGCGACGACCTAGCAACCCTTGCCCATTTATCACTGCCTCTGAGCCTATAGAGTACAGCACGTCGCTCAATAGGGAACGCCCCAACAAAATTCTCATATTGGTTCATATTCATAGGGTATGACTAAGTTTTTATGCTGGCTATCACAGGCCTACCGCAACCCTCCTCCTTTATCCGGGCTTGGGACCGGCAGTGTATAACTAAACAGTTATACACAACCGGAGTTATCAAAATCACCATACTGATCAACCAAAAACTTAACAATTCCTAAAGTGGCCCCAATCAAAACTAGCACAAAAGGAAGGAAACACTCGAATCAAAGAAACAAAAAAAGCTAAAAAGAAAGAAAAAAGAAACTCTGTTGAAGTCAAGCAATTCAATACTACAGACTGGAGCGCCCCGATCCCTCACATGTCCGGCGAGCTCAGCCTTTTGTACTTCTTCTTGGAGTAGTAGGCCTTGGAGACGGCCTCCGTGATCTCCCGCTGCGACTCGAGGATCATCTATGTGCGCTTCATCTCCATCTCCATCCTCGACCGCTCCATCTCCCTCGTTATCTCCATCTTCAGGTTCTCTGCTCGCATCAACCCGTCACCGATCGACCTCACCGCGGAGGCGAGCTCCAGGACCGCCTCCTGCTCCTTCGTCACTAATTCCGCTTCGGAAAGCTAGGGTTAGGGTTAAGGCCAGACCCGGGGTTGGAAGGACCACGGACGCCGTCGACACCAGTGCCATCACCGGAGTTAGGGTTACGGTCGAGGTGGGCGAGGATGCTGCCCAGCTTGGTGCCACAGCCGGTGCAGGGGTCGTCGTCGTTGCCGGAGATGACGCGGTCGACGACAGAGTCGACCTGGGGGAGGAGGGGAGCGAAGCTCCCTAAGCCACTCTGTAACAAGAGAGAGAGAGAGGGAGGGAGAATTTAGCACCCTAATTTGATAGTTTTAATCGAAAATTAGCGATAGAATTAACGAGAAAAACTTTTCGTCACAAAATCCGTCGCTAATTAGTGAGGAATTAAAGACGAAATATTTCTGCTGCTTATTCGTTGTTAAGTTGCGACAGATCTTGAGACAGATTTTTTTTTCGTCAATCCGTCGCTAATTCGCGACGGATTGACGGCAGAAGTTTTTTCGTCACTAATTACGCAAATACTTCGACGGTTAGCGACGGATAATTTTCTCTCGCTAATCCGTCGCAAATTTGTGATGAAAAAAATCCGTCGCTAATCAGGGTTTTTCTTGTAGTGAGAATAATAAAAATGGACCTTTTGGTGATATACAGCCCGATAAAAAAGATAACATTGCTGTAAAACCCTGATATTTAAAAAGCAAAAATATCACAATATCTTTAAAACACCATGAAAATTTATCCATTTAAAAATGGCAGACAAAATACCGCAATATTTAAAAAGAAAAAATCGATATTCGTCATTATGGTACCGATTGATATTTAGCATGACTCTATGAGTTTGAAAGGTCTGACCAAGTTATGGATATCCACCGAGCCAGGATCAGGTGCCCACATGGCACACTTTGAGTATATCTCTGCACTTGGCTGCCCTCCATCTGCTTTTGGGCTACACAGATGTACCATGTGATGGCACCTGATCCTGCTCCATATCCACCAAATTTTGAAACAAAAGAAATTAATGTAAGGTCTGCATTAGTTAAATAACAAGTTAGATGTGAATTTATTTTTTCTTTTTGACCCGTGAACTAAGCACCTGATCACCCTCCATCTTTGGGACTGGGCCTGTCAGTTGTGGGGCCCAAGGCCTGATGGAGGGCAATCAGGTGATGTGCCATGTGATTGCACCCGATCCGGACTCGTGAACTAATGTGAAATGGATACTAAAACAAGAACTGATAGGGTCAACTGCAAGCCTAAGCCTATAAGTAGGATTGTCAACGGGTTGGACTTGGTTGGAACCCAGGTAGGTTTGAACCTGAATCAGATTTGAGATGCTGGTAACAGGTCTGGATCTATGTCTGATCACACTTGCTATAAGAGAAGCCACGCTCGGGTCTTATAAGATTACATGAACCAGACCCAGTTCATATCCAGTAAATATGGACCCAGTCCATATCCAGTAAAAAAAAAAACTCATCCACCTCTCAATGTTGGCCAGTATGAATCTACGAGTACATCCTATTCAATGCCCCTTGTTTTATACGATTTCTAACCGTCCATTTTTGCGTCATTGATTTTGTTCGTCAGCAAAGTGAATGGCACAAGAAATTTTCGTCGAGCCCATCAAGGTAAGGACCACCCTTTTAGAGGAGTCTTTAGTGCCGTTCATCTCCATGATCAACGGCATCCAAGGAGATTTGGATAGTTTTCTGCCCAAGTCTCCTTGGACCTGATCTCCTCTCCATGTCCACCTTCCCTTTCGTACTACTCTCATGCAGACTAACCTGCAAAAGAAGTCATCTCAAGAAATCCATCGATAAGTCCAAACCAACATACTCAATATAATTAGGGGTGTCAAAGGGTCGGGTTCACCTGCACCCGACCCGAACGAAAAACCGTAGAGTCCAGATATGATGATAAATAAGAAGACCCGATTAAGACCCATGTCCAGACCCGAAGGTCCGATTAATACATGGACCCGGGTATAGTTTGTGAAATTTTATACCAGACTCGGGCTCGACTAGAGTTCTGATTAAGACATGCAATTTTTCAATATAAAAATGCTAAAAAATATTGTTTTACCAGGTATGACCCTGATGTGGTTCATGTAGTTTTTATCGGGTCTGGGTATGGTTTCTCTTATGGTAAGTCTGATTAGACTCGGGGCTGGATTCAATACCATACTAAAAAATCGGGGCCAGGTCTGGTTTCACTGGGATCTGATCCAAACCCGACCCGCTGACACCCCTACTCAATATGGAGTTCAAAACCATCCCATTTTTCTCTTGAAAAGGAACTCTCCCTCATTTTCCCATGACACTTTGACCCCATAAGTATGACACTCCCACATAAGAAAATACTCTAAAGAAGACAAAATAAAAAAGTGATTTTTACATGGACACAACTTTTCATGATTTGAAAAATCAAAGTAGTCTTTTTAGTAGATTAAGTTTTCATATGAGATTAAGAAAATTGAGCTGTCATGGGCTTCATATCCTAATATTCTCTCAAATCCAAACAAGTTATAAAGCAAAGCTTCAAAGAATACTTAACAAATCTCTACCTTGATTTGAATTCACTCAAATTGTCAAGTAGAAAACTCTCCCCGCCTTGTCTATAAATGCTTCAAAGTGCTCAACTCAAAACAATTAATTGATACCAATTAAGTTCAAAGAATGCTTAACTTAACAACTTGAACTGGCCTGGTTAATGCCTCAGTTTTGATTAAAGTAGCACCTAACATTAATATGTTTTGTTCTTTAATGGTGCATGTGGTCTTTGGTCAAGTGAATATCACTCTAACTATATTATAATCTTCTTTTGGCCCGAGCTAAGCTCACCTAATAGACTCTCAACCATATAGCTTTTTTCATTGCCTTAGTTACTGGCCTTTGTAGTAGATAATGCAATTTTAAACTATAAAATAACTTTTCAACTTATAGCACAATCTCTTCTTAGAGAGAACACATAACCTGTAAATGATTTTATTCTATCAAGATTACCTGCATAATCTGAAACAACATACCCACCATAATGTGGCTAACAATACTAAAGTAAGAAGTTTTTAAAATGTGGTTCTATTTGGGAGTTGGTGTTAGAGTGGAAAGAGTAGAAGAAAATGGATGATGAGAGTGGAATTGCCAACTACATTGATGTATTTGAAATAAGGGTACTGAGCACATCTCCACTCCCAAATAGGGATATGACAATTTCCCTTAAACAACCATACTACTAGCACAAACTCCTTTCAATCAATAATCCAAAACATCTGAGGTTTCTCTCAAATATTAAAAAGGCAAAATAGTACCTCCCCTTAACAGTGATTTACAAAATAGTTCTTACCTTGTGATTTTACAAATTGATCCCTGCCTTTTGCATTGTTAGTGCAAAATGATCCTTCCGTTTGGTTGGCAGCAAGCTAACCACGGTTAGACATTGACCATGGTTATATATTAACAAAAATGACTATTATATCCTCTGAAATGTGTTTTTCAGTTTTTGCAAATTAGTACTTGTTTATCTATTTTTTGCAAAATGGTCTTTGATGATGTCACAATTTTCATTTTTACCCACTTTTTGCAAATTAGTTAGTGTTATTTAGTTTTTGCAAAATGGTCCGCCCATGAGGACCGAATCATGACAGTTGTTAACTTCAAGAACTAATTTGCTTGGGTTATTGAAAAGGTGAGCCCCAATTTGCAAAATCTCATAAGGCAGGTACTATTTTTGTAAATCAACAATAAGGTGGGGACTATTTTGCAAAAAACCTTAAAAAAAAAGCCTTCAGCTTAGTAAGACTAAGCCTAAGACGGCTAGCTTTGCATTTTTGTAATGCATAACTGGCGGGATGGAGCCAACTTAGTTTTAGATTGTTGATTGCCATGCATAAAATGGATTTGTCAAAATCCAGAATTTCATGGACATTTTTTTTTGATAGGCAAGCTAGGGTTAAGCAGACCTCTACCAGATATCTCTTAAGCCGGCCCCATGTCGAACCTGGGCCTTCAGCTTGGCACAGGACCCCGCTTACCACAACGAATTACTCATACCCATCTTGCCACCATGCACACTTAGAAGTAGGGCCGGTACACTAACTTACTCGTACCCATCTTGGTTTGGTTTGGTTTGGTTTGGTTAATGACGAACTTATTCATGATCGATTCGTGTAGCTGGCAAGCCAAGCCATGAGCAGCAAGTTTAGCATAAATGACATGAGCCCAAATACAAGGAGATCGGCTGGTGTGGTCTCGTATCAATAAAATATATTTTATGTATTTTAAATGTAATATATAAAGACAATAATGCATATGTGGGAGTGGGTAGTCCTGGAGCACCGTAGCATTACTCTTTATATGTAAAAAAAAGTGGTAGATGCGCAACCCTTAGGTACACAGCTACAGTGGAACGACGCTTGCTGTTCAACATGGGGGCGTGATGCGGCTAGCGCCCAAAAAATGCAAAAAAGAGCAAAATCATGATTTTTTGTATTTTTACCCATTAGTGGCAGTTGAAACTGCTGCTAAATGCCCATGTAAGAATGCAAACATCATTACTAAAATTATATTTAGTAGCGGTCAAAGGCTGTCGCCAAAGGGGAAAAATGCACAAATTCTCATTTTTGCCCCCCTTTTTGCATTTTTCGATTGTGGCCATCCATCATGCCCTGTGATGGATGGCCACACGCATTGGGTCGATAGCTGGGCACCTAAGGGTTGCACAACTTCTACTCACTATATATATATATATATATATATATAGAGAGAGAGAGAGAGAGAGAGAGAGAGAGAGGGGTGTAGGTGCTTGAACATTAAGTACTTTAACATGTGGGTTGTCCATTGGGTGCTTAATGACCTTTAGTTGTGATTTTTGTTGCTGCTATTGCTCATTTGGGTAGAAAAACACATTTTTGACGTTAATTTTTTTTTTACGCCAGCTGTCCATAAAGCACACAATGGACGGCCAGCATGTATCAAGTATCTAATGTTCAAGCACATGCCACTCTCTCTCTCTCTCTCTCTCTCTCTCTCTCTCTCTATATATATATATATATATATATATATATATATATATATATATATATATATATATATATATATAAGAACTCAACATATTAAGCCTCATTTCTTGTTCTGCCGTGCTCTTCCTTATAGGTTTTAAGTATTTTACGATAGAACTGAACTGTTAGATTTGTTTAGCATGCTCGATTTAGTGGGAATCGACTCTTGGATCATGTTTTTTCAATGAAAAAACATATTTTTCTGAGCTGAAAAAAACTAATACCTTCGTAGCCATTAATTTTGGATCACCCAAAAACCCTGTATACAGGTCAAATTCCAGCGATCCGGTTCCCACTAAACAAAACCTATAGATCACAACTACGGTGTTTGGCGTGAAAAAAAATACTTAAAACTACAAATTTTGAAGGGGCCTAACGATACCTAACAAAAAGGGGGCTATATATATATATATGAGTAATGCATTCCTTAGGCCCCCTTTTTGGTTAGGTAGTATTAGGCTCCTTCAAAAATCATAGTTTCAAGTATTTTTTCTCACATCTAACACTGTAGATGTGATCTATAGGTTTTGTTTAGTGAGAATCAACTTTTGGATCATCGAAATATGACCTGTATACAGGTTTTTCTTATGATCCAACAGCAACGGTTATGTAGGAACCAGTTTTTGGTGGCTCATAAAAATATATTTTTTCGTTGAAAAAACATGATCCAAGAGTCGATTTACGCTAATTCAGGCATGCTAAACACATCTAACGGTTTAGATCTATCATAAAACACTTAAAACCTATGGGGCATAATGGGGCTTAATATGTTGGGCTCTCTCTCTCTCTCATATATATATATATATATATATATATATATATATATATATATATATGAATGAAAACCTACCCACTAAAAACATGTCAAATCTGATCATCACACGTTTTATTGGATTTTTGTTATATTTTTTTAAAATTTTGACCGTACATATGTGATCTATATGCCTGTTTTTATAGGAATCGGTTCTTGGAGCATTTGATTCCGATGCATGAATAGGTTTTTATAAGTTTCAAAAATCAATGGCGTACAATTTTTATAATTTTTTAAATCTCCAAATACTATTTTTCTCTCCAAAGTTTATAATCCAAGTGTCCATTTCTAATAAATCAATCATGCTGTCCATTTTTAGTGGGTAGGTTTTCATTTTCCTATATATATATATATATATATATATATATATATATATATATATATATATATATATATATATATATATATATATATATATATATATATATATATGTGTGTGTGACTTTGAAGTTTATTCATATCCTTACTGTTGCCTTTGAATGGTGACATCTTGTTAATGACATGTAATTATTTGTTATGTATCAAAATTAGCTGTTTAGTTTTTGATAGGTTATCAAACAAGTTATTTTTGTGGCAAATGCCTTCAAAAGTTTCATGTTCAAGAGTTCAAAGTAGAGCAATTATTCCCAATTTAAAAGATAGGAAGGGCGATCACATGAGCTCACCTTGGTTTTTTGGACAAGCCCTTCGTCTGGGCCATGAACCTCGGAAAACGATGTCAGAGATGATGAATGAACAACCAGCTTTAATGAGAGTAACATGGCCTACAAGAAGTTGATTTACCAAGGCTCCCCGTTTTCAAGAGCCTTATTATGAGAAATGACCTTGGTTTAATAAATAAACAATTTTTGTATGGTCTCTAGAAGATATACATGTTATCATAATGCAATAGTTAATTAACGTTTCATGTTAGTGACGCAATATTTCATATATATATATATATATAATGTGAGTGTTGCAAACAAGCTAAATTGGTTTTTTCTGCTTTTCTGGTGTTTTTTTAATGATTTTAACACTATAGATGTATTCGGCATGATCGACTTAATAGGAATCAACATCCGGATCATGTATTTTTGATGAAAAATGATATTTGCAGTCTCAAATATTGTAGACTGTTGATTTTTCATACCTTATCGAAACCCACCCATGTATCAGAATCTCTAAAAGCTAATCCCTATAAAATCAATGGCGTAGATCACATCTTTATGTCCAGAATTTTAAAATAAAAAACAAAAGTCTAAAAAATCCATTAAGCATGTTTCATTTAGCGTGTGCACACACACATATATAAAAAATTGTTACTAATGAAAGTAAGGAACTAATGAGCTCATAGGTGCAAGTTGTATTGACTCAATCTATCTGTATAGACATATTCAGCATGGTTTGTTTGGTAAGGATCAAGCCTTGGATCATACTTTTCTTATGTAAAAAAGTGATTTATGAACCCGTTTAAAAACTTAATTGCTTGTGGTAATCATATGATTCAAAACGAGTTTCCTACTAAACAAACCATGTAGACTATATAACATTTGATCTATAAATCATTATAAAGTTTTGAAGAAAAAATTGGTTTCTACTCATTGTCATAATCACATGATCTCTATATATGGGGTAATGTTCGTTACACCATATATATATATATATATATATATATATATATATATATATATATAGAGAGAGAGAGAGAGAGAGAGAGAGAGAGAGAGAGTGGATTTGTGGAAAGGAGAATCTTGAGGACCATGAGCAGGTGGGAAATACAGGGATAGGTTAGATTAGTTGTGTCTTGCGTAGATGATAAGTTGCTTACCAGAGAAGGATGAGAAGAAATAAAAAAAAAAATGAAAACACAGACTACCCAAACGAGACACATGAGAAAGGGAAAAAAAATATCAAATAAAGGAGGGCATGAGTTATATAGACTTTACAGAAATGGAATTGCCGTAAGGTTTAATTTCTTTGGCTCATGTAACAATAACAGATATTTAATTTGTATAGAGTTTTTTGGAAGTTTTTTTTCTTTTTAGATAGGGCAAGCTGATTAGACAAACCCCTACTAGCACATCATTTGAGGATTTGAACTATATTATAAATTATATAACGTTTTGTTGAAACCACTTAGGTGGTTTATCTTGAGTGGCATGAAAAATAATCATCAAATACAATGAGTTTTTTTTCTTGAGTAACTGAGTAAAAACTACCTTGCTCACTGCGCTCATTGGTTTAAAACATCAGGTCTTCCTTGATCATGGGGAGTACACCTAGATTCAGCCTCATAACAAGGGTCAAGCACATGCGCTTTCGAACTCATGACGTCCCTTCAACTATGTGAAGTTTAATTAATTATAAGTCGCCTGCATCTGATGAATGATATGAAGCCCTCATGGGTATCAAATAGAGTAAGTCTACATAGTCTTGCAATTTAAGCATTAATTAGATAAACTACGTGTTGATGTTGAAGCTATATTCATAAGAAGAAAAAGATGCTGTTAATCAGATCTGGTTGCAATTGTTGACTGTTCTTTTTTTTGCTGGGGATTTGGCAAACTGGGCTCAGGTGAGTACATTAGAAGATTACACTTCAAAACTATATTTTTGAAGGATATCAGTCCGTTGGTTTATCCTTCCATCAATAGTCACTCCCTAGAACCCCTAACCTAGCAAGACCAAGAAATACCAAAGGCGTGGTAGGAGCTGTCAGTGCACATCTCCTAATAGTGAAATCACTATAAGGATGCAGGTCAATAGTGGCAACATATGTTGCCTCTATTGACCTATTTCTTGCCGCTATAGTCCTATAACGGTGAGAATTCTCGTTGATAAGTCACCAAAAAGAATTAGCCTTTGTTGAGTAATAACGGCAACATTTATACCTTGTTGTTAAATGGTTAACCAATACCTGAGAATCTCACTGGAACTAAGAACACCAATAACGGCGTGACAATCTTTAACGGCAAGATACTCTCGCCTTTATAGCCTATAAAGGTGAGATTCGTAGCTTGCCGTTATAAGTTATGTGACGAATTTACTCATCGTTGTAGGCTATAATGAGGCAAATTTACTAATTTTTACAGGCTGACAAAACATGAATCTTGCCTATAACGTGAAGACATGGATCTCGTCGTTATAGGCTATAAACTTGCAAGCAAAAAATACAAAATTAGTTTCAATTTTTTGTTTACATTCAACAAAAATAAGTAAATCCCTCTAAGTTTAGAAACATACTTCAAATACAAACCCGCTACACTCCTACATCCTCTCCAAGCCTGCAACAAATATATACATTTTTAATATTTATATAAATAAGTAATTAAATAAACAAAGTTCAGAAATTGTATCATCTTCAAGCTTGCAATACACAATTCAAATACAAACTCCCTATATCCTCTCCAAGCATGCAACAAACATGTACACTTCTAATATTCATGTAAACAAGTAAACAAAAAAAGTTTAGAAATTGTATCCTCTTTAAGCCAATTACATACACACTTCAAATACAAATCCCCTACATCCTCTCCAAGCCTTTAACAAACATATGCACTTCTAATATTCATATAAACAAGTAAACAAAGTGAGTTTAGAAATTATATTCTCCAAGCTTGCAACAAATACATTTCAAATACAAACCCCTTACTTCCTTTTCAAGTCTGCAACAAACATATATATTTTTAATATTCACATAAACAAGTAAATAAAGAAAGTTTATAAATTGTATATACCCATCACAAGAGAATCAAAACAATTACATCATAAACAATTTAACAAAGAGTTTAGAAATTGTAGCAAGGTAAAAAATTATAGTTAATAAATATAGCAATAAAATTTTGGATCTTGGATTGGGGGTTTTGTCTATGCGCTTCTATGAAGGCGTGCATCTCCTCTCTGAACTTTCTACCTGCTACTCTCTCTCGCTCTCGTTCTTCTCAATATATCCTTTATTCTTCTCTTAATTATTGGAGCTCTAACTGCGTCACCTTAAACTGAAAAGATAGCTCTAAAACTCAAACATGGTTGTAGGAGAATGGTTTGCATGGAATGACAAATGCATTCATCCCCCTCACATGTCTATATCACTCTCCGAGGACCTTGGTAAGGACCTCTCATTGCATCATCAATGAACTTTTTTGTGAAAAAGATGTTGAACTTTCAATCTCTACAGATTAAAGCTTCATCTACATGTTGTTCATAAATAGTTATCAGTAACTAATGATAATATACAAAATAGAATGAATGAATGTGACACAATAAAGTGTGAGTTACTTAAAAAGGTGTCTTCTACTTCGCTACATATGAATGTCTCATAGTCTGAATGGGTGTGCATCTTTTTATAAAATGCACTCGTCATCGGTTCATGTCCATCTATTTTAGTCTACAAATAATAAATAAAAAATTTATTAGATTAGCACTATATTATATGAAAAAACAAACTTGTGGAATAAGAAACTTACCCTCGTATGATACATCTGGAAGTACGAAGATGATCCAATAGTATGTAGGATCATCTCTTTTGCTCTATTCATCGAATTTTTTTTATGCTCGCTGTTAACAAAAAAAAAAGATCAATTAGTAGAAAAAAATTTTAAATTTTAAAAATTTTAAAATTTAAAAATTTAAAAATTAAAAAATTAAAAAATTAAAAAATTTTAAACATTTGTTTACTTATAAATATATATCAAATATTTACCATCCAATAGACTTTAGTGAAAAACTTGCAAATTTGTTCCCACACTCTAGAGTCACATCTCTCAAGATGATGTTTTTCTACGTCGTGGTTTCCAAACTTCTGGTAATATTTATGAAAACCTTCTTGAACCCTTGATTATGATAGTGCAAGTTGCTTCTCTATATAGACCTGATGTTCACTTATATCCTTGTCTAAATTAAACTCATACTGCACCAAATTATTAAAATATAGTTAGTAACACATATTTATGGATTAATTTATTTATCAAAATATAGTTAGACAATATACTTACATAAATTATCTCATACAACACCATCTTATCATCATCTGAGACATTCTTCCATGAGTTGTGAGTATGACCCACTCCTTGATTATGCACGAAAGCCTCCTAGAGAATGTGGAGGAGTCTTCACCCATGAATTTGCATCCCAAGCTTGATAGTTACTGAAGCATTTTGTTGCTTGATTTGCTTGCGATGGTCTATATATTTTTCCTTTTCACATTTGTGCTGAGAAGATTCTACAATTGCTAATTTATAGTAATAAACAAATATTAATAAGAATAACAATATTAAATTATTAATTATACTGAAATATTTACCTGAGGCCGTCATTGACCGCTCTAGAGCTGTAGTAGCATGTGGTGTGTGGAGGCACCTCTTTCTCCCTTGAAGTATCACTGACCTATGATATGAAGTCGATCTCGTCTAGATGTTTACCTTGGCTAGCGGGTGATAAACTGAACCTGAGGGAGGGATCATACCTACATCTTCGTCATGAATATGTTGACATTTGTTAATTTCATGCATTTATGCTAATTAAGCACTTATGTTATTTGTAGGAATCCAAATCAATACCCTAAATCCTTAAAAAATCATGCATTTATGCTAATAATTGATAAAAAACAATAATAAACCCTAATTCCTACAAACATAATAAATTATGCATTTATGATAATTGATAAAAAATATTAATATTCTAAGTAAAATCAGGCATTCATTATTTATGAATTCATAATTAATAGTAATTAGAAAAAACATAAAAAAAACAACTAAAATCCTAAGTGTTTCTCATGCTATTTGCAAGGATTCAAATCAATACCCTAAATCCTAAAAAAAATCATGCATTTATGCTAATAATTGATAAAAAAACTACAATAAAGCCTAGTTCCTACAAACATCATAAATTATGTATTTATGATAATTGATAAAAAATCAATAATATTCTATGTAAAAACAAGCATTCATTATTCATGAATTCATGTTTAATAGTAATTAGAAAAAACACGAAAAAAAACCTAAAACCCTAAAATCCTAATTAAACACTCATGTTATTTGCAAGAATTCAAATCAATACCCTAAATCCTAAAAAAAACATGCATTTATGCTAATAAATGATAAAAAAACCATAATAAAGCCTAGTTCCTACAAACATCATAAATTATGCACTTATGATTATTGATAAAAAATCATTAATATTCTAAGTAAAATCAAGCATTCATTATTCATGAATTCATGTTTAATGATAATTAGAAAAAACACAAAAAACCCGAAAACCCTAATTAAACACCATGTTATTTGCAAGATTCTAAATCAATACCCTAAATTCTAAAAAAAAGCATGCATTTATGCTAATAATTGATACGTGGAGCTTGCACCCCTCCATCACTTCGGCATTTGTTTCACCCCAAGCATGAAAGAGACCCTCTTTTACCTCCTTCCCCTAATTTGGGTTGAAACAAACATCCCCTAAGGGGTCCTGTGAAAAGGCTTTTATTGGTATAATTGCATCTTTTCAATATAATTTTTCTCATGAGGCTCATTTTCATTTGGTCTAAGAGGGTTGTCAATTCAGCAATGTCTCTTTCATCGGGTAAGTAGTTCATAAACAACTTACTATGAAATAAATCATTTTTGACATCTTTTTTTATTTTTGTCTTTGTTAGTAGAACACATATATTAGATGAGCTTTTAATATTTCATGGTCTAATACAAATGTATTTTTTTTTGTGACAAGGTTAATACAAACATGGTTTATGTTGTGACATAGTCTAATACAAATGTGGTTGTCTTCATTAATATGCTAATTTCACCAACATAAGTCTATTAGCATGTACAAAATCCAAGGCATAGTTACTATGTTGGATCTCTACTTACCGATATTCATGCCATCAAAATCTTTTTAATGCATTGAACATCTACACGCGTTGATTAATTCTAGTGTTTGATTTGTTTAGGAAGGTTGTGGATAACTTACCTTTTACAAAAATTTGTCCATGGTTAAAGCGCCTTAAGGAAAAAACTGAGGACAAAGTAAAGTAATGAAAAAGAAAAAAGAACACCAGAGAAACATAATGATTTTTCTATATTGATAACATAGGAAGCCATTTAGTTGAAAATCATAAAAACATCAATATTAACTTAAATTGCTTAGAATTTGGCAAAAGGTAAATTTCAATTTATAGACGCCCATTTCCAAAAGTAGAGTGAATCCAAAAAGAAGACATTGAGAATCAAAAGAAAAGAACTCAGATTTTCACTCACGTTCTCAAATGATCATTTAGTGGGCAAAGCGCGATGAGGGATGACAGTGTAGAGGATGACCCTAAGGTTGGGTGATGGTGGATTTGGAGGCGACAAGGGACATCGCTGCAAAGGAGGTTGGGTGATGGTGGCTCTGTGGGAGAGAGAGGGATTCAGGTGAAAGGGGGGACCATACCAAAGGGAGGGGACAACCGTTGGTGGCTCCATGGAGGATGGCTGGAATCTGGCATCCGGTGGAGGTGATTGATGGTTTGACAGGTGGAGGGTTAGATAGAGATCACAGAGAGAGAAATATAAAAAGTACCCATCGGGCCTCTTTTATAAACTATACAATGACGATAGTTATAGATTAACACTACAAGAAAATCTCTAATTAGCGACGAAAATTTATGATGGGTTTTTTTCATCGCAAATTTGTGACGGATTAGCGAGAGAAAACTATATGTCGCTAACATTTGAATTTTTTGCGAAAGTAGCAACGAAAAACATGACATCGCTAATCCGTCACTAATTGACGATGGATTCACTGCAGAAACATTCTATCTCAAACTCCGTCGCAACTTAGCGATGGATCAGCGACAGAAATTTTCCATCGCTACACAGTCGCTACTTGGTGACGGATTCACGACGAAATTTTTTTGTTGCTACTCCATCGCTAAGTTTTCTGGTAAATCCCTAATATCAGCCCCTTTCTTTCTCTTTCTTTATGTTTCATCCCCCGCCCATCACCCGTCGTCCATCGTCGGTTGCCCACCGCCTGTCGTCCCTTCCGACCTCACCCCGCCGCCGGTCGTCCCTTCCGCCAGCGAGCCCCACCGCCCGTTGTCCCTTCCGCTAGCAAGCCCCATCGTTCGTTGTCATTTTTGACCTCACCCCACCGCTCGTCGTCCCTTCCGCTAGCAAGCCTCGTCGCTCGTCATCTATTCCGACCTCACCCCGCCGCCCGTCGTCCCTTCCGCCATTGAGCCCCACCGCTCGTCATCCCTTCTGACCTTACCCCACCGTCGGTTGTCCCTTCCACCATCAAGCCCCACCGCCCGTCGTCCCTTTCGACCTCACCGCACCACCGATCGTCCCTTTCGCCAGCGAGCCCCATCCGGCAGCCCCCTTCCGACCTCACCCCGTCTCCCTCTCTCGACTCTGGTCTCTCTCGTCTGCCGACACCAACGCCAGGAGATTTTAGGTAACCCCCGACTCCCCTCTCTTTCCTTTTTCGCTGGCCTACGAGCCTCTTTCCCTTCGTTTCCTTTTTCACCAGGGAGGGGTTGAGCCCCCTCCCTGTCTCTCGGTCTTATGGGATACGAGGGAGGGGCTCGGCCCCCTCCTTGTTTTTTTTTTTTTTTGCCACGGAGGAGCTAAGCCCCCTCCCTGTCTCCCTGTTTTACGGGATGTGAGTGAGGGGCTTGGCCCCCTCCCTGTTCTTATTTCGCCAAGGAGGGGCCGAGCCCCCTCCCTGTACTTTTTTTGCTAGGAAGGGGCCGAACCCCCTCCCTATCTCCCTGTCTTACAGGATGCGAGGGAGGAGCTCGACTCCCACCCTGTTCTTTTTTGTGAGGGAGGGGCTCGACCTCTTCCCTATTCTTTTTTCGTCAGGGAGGGGCCGAGCCCCCTCCCTATCTTTCTGTCTTACAGGATGCGAGGAAGGGGCTCGGCCCCCTTCCTGTTCTTTTTTCGCCAAAGAGGGGCCGAGCCCCCTTCCTGTCTTACGAGATGCGAGGAAGGGGCTCGGCCCCTCCCTATTCTTTTTTCGCCAGGGAAGGGCCGAGCCCCCTCCCTGCCTCTCTGTCTTATGGTCTCCCTCTCGCTAGTAGATTATTTTGTATCATATTGTTTTGTATATTTATGCTTTGCAGGTACGTAGCTGAGCTAATTGTGCGATGCTTAGTGCTAAGCATCACATGCAGTTAAAAATGCAATGAAAAAAATAAATAAAAAAAATACAAAGGAAAAAGCAATGCAAATCGAGTAAATACCTGTGGTAAGTGATGCATGTGCATCACATGTTATTTAATTTCTTGGATGTAATACTTTTCTGTTCACACACTCACTTAGTTGTGGATATCTAGGACTGCTTTGATGGAGTTCGAAGATCATGCTGAGCATGATTTTAATGTATTAAAATAGAAGTGTTCTTATTTTTGGAGTTTGGATTCCATACTAGTCATGGTAGTAGTTAGTGAGATATTGGAGTATGTTTGCTGCAAGTACATGTTTAACATTATTTTAATATGAATGATTTGAATGTATTGCAATGTTTAATATGATTATACTTATGCTTGCATGAAGTTACTTTCAATTTGATTATGACTTTCATGTAAAATTATATTATGAAAACATACTTTAAATGAATGTATCGTGTTATGAATGAGTTTGTACATGAAAATGAATGATAAGTTATCAATGCTTCAAATATGCTTCAAATGAAAGGTTTTGCACATGAAAATATTAAGTTATCAATGCATGCATCATAGTTCGTGTGATTATATGAAGAAAATATCAAATTTATCATGCATTCATGGTAAATATAATGATTTGATATATATATATATATATATCACACACACACACACACACACACATATATATATGGATGGTATTGACAGTTTTATTGAATTTGCAACAACAAGTGTCAGTACAGTGGATCCCATAGGTCGGATTAGGTGCCCTTGCAAGATTTGTAAGAACAATCGATTTATAGAACCTCATGGCGTTAGACATCACCTATATAGGAAGGGTTTTGTGAGTGATTATCAGAATTGGATGTTTCATGGTGAAGAATTTAAGAATAATTTTGACCTACGGGTAGATATGGTGCACAATAATCCATATATGGATTTGATATTTGATGTTGCAGGACCAGAAATGGGTTCTGCTATGGGTCCTAGTGATGTACCAACTAGGGTAGAGGAAGAAGCACCAAACGATACAACAAGTAGATTTTATTATTTACTTAGAGATGCTGATGAGCTACTTTGAAATAGTTGTGAGAGTTACACTATCTTGTCTGCAGTTCTTCAACTACTTAATTGGTCGTGATCACAGCCATTGTTTATACTTGTAGGTCCACCATGGTGATGTTAAAGATCAAGGAATATGTTATTTACAAAATGGTCCGACCAAAGTTGTGGAATGTTACAACGGGTACATCGTAAATGGTTATCGATTTCATACAAAAGACTACAGTGTAAACAAGTCAACGATGAATAGTGGCGTGAGCGTCAAGGGTAGCAGCTACGGTGAAAATGAACATGACTACTATGGTGTTATAGAAGAAATAATGGAGTTGACTTACTTAGGCATAAATAATAGGGTAACTTTATTGAAGTGTCATTGGTTTGATCCCACAGTAACAAGAGTCGATAAAGCCTCAGGCATTATAGTGGTGAATCATAAATCATGGTTTGGAACATATGAACCATTTATATTAGTCTCGCAAGCTCAACAAGTTTACTATACTTCATATCTGAGTACAAGGAAGTCAGATAGAAATGAATGGTGGGCAGTTTGCAAGGTGAAGTCTAAACTATACCCCAAGTATGATCAGTTACAGGAAGACAAGTTAACTGAAGAGAGTGATTACTATCAATCAAATGATATGTATGACTTTTCTTATGGTCACGATGTCGTGCATGGTATGCATGTCATATCTCCATTGGTCGATGACATATGCATGGAAGAATGTGATCCAAATGATATACCAAGTGGATGGGCACCCAATGAAGAAGAAGAAGAAGAAGATGACGAAAAGGAGGAGGAGGAAGAAGAAGAATATGAAAGTCAAACAAGTGATGAGGAAAAATTCTTGAGCTAGTGAAATACAACTTGTAATACATACCTCTATTTGATGTGAATGCATTAAAATGTATTGCAATGACTTGAATGATTTGAATGTATTGCATGAAGTTAATTTTGATTTGATTATGTATCTTCGATAGGTATAGAGTTATGATTTGAATGTATTGCAATGATTTGAATGTATTGCAATGTTTGAATGTATTACATGAAGTTAATTTCGATTTGATTATGTATTTTCGATGAGTATAGAGTTATGATTTGAATGTATTGAAATGTATTGCAATGACTTGAATGTATTGTAATGTTTGAATGTCTTGCATGAAGTTATTTTCGATTTGATTATATATCCATGATGATATTGAGTTGTGTAACTGATCAAATTGTATTGCAAGTTAAGGATAAGTTATCCATGATTAGCAAGTGATGTCATATCTTATATTTTAATGTATTGCAATTGTTGAGAAACAATATTTTGATGATGAAAATGTGATGTGATATTGATATAATATGATATGCTGATGCTTAACATGATGATATATGAAACATTATATTATGATTTGTTGTGCATCTAACATGTATTTGATGCAAGGTTCTTTCACTAAAGAATAGTGAAGACTATGTGATCACGTGCAACATTTGAAGCAATCATACTTGGATTCTAAAGGAAAACCTTGATTAGCCAAATCTTCATAAAGACTCTCAAAGATGGAGATGATCGACTACCTCAAGAATGTTTCTTTCTTATTAGAGTCATATGTAACAAAACCTTCATAAGCATGCATATTTCATATTACAGTATATATTTTAAACTCACTCAATAAACATATAAGTCATTCATGTACAAAAAGCAAGTTTTCATAAAAGTAACCATTGAGTATGTGTTGTATTATTTCAAAAAGACCTTTTAGAGCAATCATTGTACTTCTTAAAGCATTTATGAAAAAGACAAATTGACAAGATACAAAAAGCTCATGATTTTTATAGCATTTATGAAAAAGACAATTATTGATAAGACATAATAGCTCATGATTTCAAAAGCATTAATTGTACTTCCTACAAGCATTTATGAAAAAGACAAGTTGACAAGATATAAAAGCTCATGATGTTTAAAGCATTTATGCAAACGACAACTATTGATAAGACATAATAGCTCATGATTTCAAAAGCATTTATGTAAGAAAAGATAAATTATGAAAAGATGTATTGGTTCATAATACACAAACATTTACATAAGAAATTTTGGTTCATACTTCAAAGCATTTATTCAGAAATGGATGATTTGTAAAATATTCATTATTTTAAATACTCAAACATTTAATGTACCTTAAATTATTTCATTTGAGAAATGACGATTTGAGAAAATAAATATTATAATACACAAACATTTATTATTTTCCAAAGCATTTATTTAAGAATGATAATTTATGAAAAAGTGAAATGGTACACAAAAAATTATTGTAAAGTACATAACTTTTTCATAAAAGAAAGGATGTCTTGAAGAGACAAGGTGTCTCATATCAAAAAGTACTCTCATTTGAAATAGTCTTTCAAAATGGCATGTCTTTCTATATACCTATATATACAAACAAAAAGATGTCAAAAATAAGGGATTTTCAAGAAAATGCACAGAGTATTGAAAAGAAAGAGAAAGAAAAAGAGAGAGAAAAAGACAAGGACAAAAATTGAGTGTGTTAAGAAAAAGCAAAAAGAACTAATTGTTCTCCTGAGTGACCATTCTGACTAATTTTTGAAAGAGAGAACATTCTGTGAGAATCTTTAAAAGAGTGATATTTCAAACGTGCATTCATATTTTGCATATCATTTTGAAAGTTTTATAGGAAAGTGTTGTAACTTTCTGTTGGTGTTGTTCCTTCTTTGTTTGAGAAGAAGACCTTTACAGGGTTGTCTGTACAAGGGTGTTGTTCCTTCTTGGTTTGAGAAGAAGACCTCTACAAGGTTGTCTGTACGAGGGTGTTGTTCCTTCTTGGTTTGAGAAGAAGACCTCTACAGGGTTGTTTGTACGAGGGTACTTGTATTATTTATCCTTGTTGGGTTTAACAAGAAGTAAATAGTAGAATACTCAAGTGATAAGACTTGAGGACTGGACGTAGGTCGGTAACTTAACCGAACCAGTATATATCTTGTGTTGATTGTGTGGTGCTTGCAATTATTTTTAATTTTCAAGCTGTAATCAAATTCACTATTCACCCCCCCTCTAGTGGAATTTCATTTGGTATCATAGTAGGTTTTGCTGGTTTCGACATAACAAGTCTTACGACACAAAAATGACATCATCCTCTTATACTCGTGACATTGAAGGTCAACACTCTTCTCACCCTCCATTTTTTAACGGTACTAACTATGGCTATTGGAAGTATAGAACGACCATATTTCTCAAGTCTATAGATTTTGCAGTATGAAAAATCGTAGAATACCCTTATTCTTCTCCTACAACAGACTATTCTTTATGGACTGATGAAGAAAGGAAAATGGCAAACTTAAATGCAAAAGCCATGAATGTATTATATTGTGCCATTGATTAAAATGAATTTAATAGAATATCTATCTGTGATTCTGCTTATGATATATGACATTCTCTGGAAGTTATTCATAAAGGAATAAATAGAGTAAAAGAAGCTAAGATCTCATCTTTGGTTCGAAAATACGAACTATTCAAAATGATAAAAAATGAAACCATTACTAAAATGTTCACCAGATTCACCAACATTACCAATGATCTTAAATCTTTGGGAGAAAACTATTTCCAAACTGACAAGGTAAAAAAGGTGTTGAGATCTCTCACATCCGACTGGGAGAAAAAGACCACTGCCATTGAAGAAGCCCAAGACCTGTCCAAACTTACCTTGGATGATTTAATAGGAAATCTTATGGCCTATGAAGTCCACATAAAAAAAAGAAGGGAAGAAGAACAACCATCAAAGAAAACTCTTGCCTTCCCAGCCCTTCCTGAAGAAGATGACTTAGAAGATGATTCTGAAATAGCTCTTTTAACTCGAAGATTCCATCGATTTATGAAAAATGATAGGTTGTTCAAAAAGTATAAGGAAAAGCAGGATCCCAAAGAAGAAATCATCTGCTATCATTGCAAAAAGCCAGGTCATGTAAAATATGATTGTCCTCTTCTAAAAAAGAGATCCAAAGAAAAAGACCCAAAGAAAAAATACTTCAAGAAGAAAGCTCTTCATGCTCAATGGGATGACTCAGAGCCATCCTCAAGTGAAGATTCAAGTGATGATGAAGCAGAAACAACAAACATGTACTTCATGACAGAAGAAAGCCCTATAAGTCCAAAATCTAACTTTTCTTTTGATGATCTTCTAAATGCTTTTCAAGAACTTTTTGAAGAATCTAGAAAAATGAGTCTCAAAAATAAAATTTTAAAATCTGAAAACTTAGATCTTTCTCAGAAAAATGAAAAACTTACTATTAAAAATTCTGATCTAAAGAAGAAAAATCTAAGGCTTGCCTCTGAAATTAATTCTACTAATGCAAAGACTAAAAGTCTTCAAAAAGAAATTTCAGAATTAAAAAGTAAAACTGAAAATCTGATGAAAATAGTTTTCAAATTTACCAAAGGTAAAGAGAACCTAGATAAACTTCTAACTTCTCAAAAAGTCTCATTTTATAAGAATGGTATTGGTTACTCTCATTTCAATAAACCTTCTTGTTCAAATCAAAAAACTACTTTTGTCAAAAGTTCTCTAAACTCCAAGCTGAGTTATTATTCTTATAATAATTATAAATCAAATACTATGTATTCTTCCCTGATCAAAGAGAACCCAAATTTAAATGGACATGGGTTCCTAAATCTAACAAAAAGGGACCCAATTGGGTACCAAAAAAGTCTTTCACTTGATTTGTTGCAGGCATTGAAAAAGAAGAACAGGTGGATATTAGATAGTGGTGTTCAAAACATATGACAGGACGTCCAGAACTATTTGTTGTTCTTCAATATAAAGAAGAAGGAACTGTCACCTTTGGAGATAACAACAAAGGTTTAATAATTTGTATTGGTAATATCGGTAATATCGATCATCCTCTTATTAAAGACGTTCTCCTTGTGAAAGGTTTAAAACATAATCTTTTAAGCATCAGTCAAATGTGTGACATAGGATATAATGTTAGTTTTAAGCATGATGCATGTCTTATATTTGACTCAAACAAAAATATTATTTTAAAAGGTCTAAGAAAAAATAATATCTATGAATTATATTTAAATAGTATTCTGAACATTGTCTTATTGCTAATAATGACTCTCAAAATGTGTGGCATATGAGGATGTGACATATCAACCTTAAATATATCTCAAAACTTGCCAAAAATAACTTGGTTCGTGGGTTGCCTAAAATGTCTTTTAAAAAGGATCATTTTTGTGATGCTTGTCAATTGAGAAAACTGTCAAAATCATCTTTCAAATCAAAGAATATGGTGTCAAGCAAAAGACCTTTAGAGCTTCTTCATCTGAATCTTTTTGGTCCTTCTAAAATAGCTAGTTTTAATCATAATAGATATGCTTTTGTCATTGTTGATGATTACTCATGATTCACTTAGGTAATATTTTTGAAAAATAAAAGTGACACATTCTATGAATTCGAGAATTTATGCAAAAAATTACAAAATGAAAAATCCTCTACAATTGTCAAAATTCGAAGTGACCATGGAGTAGAATTTGATAATGAACTTTTTATTAATTTCTGTAACTTGCATGGTATTTCTCATAACTTTGCCTTTCCTAGAGCTGCACCCCAGAATGATGTAGTAGAAAGAAAGAATAGAATCCTTCAAGAATCTTCCAAAACAATGCTCCAACATAACAATCTTGCTAAATATTTTTGAGCTAAAGTTGTAATTATTGCATGTTATATCATAAATAGAGTTCTTATTAGGATTTTATTGAATAAAACTCTTTATGAACTATTCTATGACAAAACTCCAAGAGTAGACTACTTTAAAGTCTTTGGTTGTAAATGCTTTATCCTGAATAGTAAAGATAGTCTTGATAAATTTGATGTTAAATCTGTTGAAGGCATATTCTTAGGATATTCAAGTCATAGTAAAGCATATAAAGTTTTCAATAAGAGTACTAACACTATTGAAAAATCTATGCATGTTAGTTTTGATGAATCTATTGGTCAATTTGTTCATAATGACACTAATGATGATGACTTTGAAAGTACAAATTTTCTTATAGGTAATGCAGCAAAATCTAATGAAGATGATCATCAAAGAATATTTGCTGAAATCAAAGATCACCCTCAAAAGTAGATTTTGGGAGACCTAACCAAAGGGGTTCCAACAAGGGCTCAAATGAAACAAATTGCAAATATCACTTTTATCTCTCAGTTAGAACCCAAAAGGATTGATGAAGTCATTATAGATGAGTTCTAGATGCTGGCAATGACTGAAGAACTAAATCAGTTCCAAAGAAATGATGTATGTGATCTTGTACCTAAACCAAAAGATCATCAAATCATTGGTATAAGATGGATCTTCAGAAACAAGTTAGATGAATTAGGTAATATAATAAGAAATAAGGCAAGGCTAATGGTTCAAGGATACAATCAGAAGGAAGGTATTGACTTTGATAAAACTTTTGCTCCTGTGGCTAGACTTGAATTCATTCGTATGTTTTTGGCATATGCAAGTTATATGGACTTTAAATTATATCAAATTGATGTTAAAAGTGCTTTTCTAAACAATTTTATAAATGAAGAAGTATATGTAAAACAACCTCCAGGATTTAAAAATGAACTATTTTCAGATCATGTATTTAAACTAAAACGTGTTTTGTATGGTTTGAAACAAGCACCTCGTGCTTGGTATGACCGTCTTAAGATTTTTTTTTATTAAAAACTGGATTTTCAATGGGAAAAGTTGACTCAACTTTATTTATAAAAGTAGTGGATGCTCATACCTTAATCATTCAAATATATGTGGACGATATCATATTTGGATCTACTAATGACAGTCTTTATCAAAAAAATTCTAAGTTCATGCAGAAATAATTTGAGATGAGTATGATGGGAGAACTCACATACTTTCTTGGACTGCATATAAAGCAAACTAAGGATGGA